>NC_022016.1:934354-947512 GCF_000317375.1 Microtus ochrogaster
GCCGTTACATCCAGTGATTCAAGTATCCAGTGTATTCAAGGCTATTTTCCACTTTCTCTTCTGTCATGTTCAGTGTAACTGTATTTATGTTGAGTTTTGCGCATGGCGATATATATGGTTCTATTTGCATTCCGGTTATGCCAGCACCATTGAAGATGCTTTCTTTTTTTCCATTGTACATTTGTGCCTTTTTTTGGTCAAATATCAGGTGCTTATAAGTGTCTGTATTTATATCAGGGTCTTCTATTCAATTTCATTGATCCACATGTATGTTTTTATGCCAATATCAAACTGTTTTCATTACTATAGCTTAAAGTAGATCTTGAAGTCAGGGGTGGTGATGTCTGTTGAAGTTGCTTTATTGTACAGGAATGTTTTAGTTACCCTGGGATTTTGTTTTTCCATATGAAGTCAAGTGTTTTCTTTTGAGGTCTGTGAAGAATTATTTTGGGAACTTCATGGGGACTGCACTGAATCTGTTGAATTGCTTTTGGTAGTATTGCCATTTTTACTATATTAATCATACCTATCCAAGCATGGGAGAGCTTTCCATTTTCTGATATCTTCTTCAATTTCTTTCTTCAAAGACTTAAAGTTCTTGTCATACTAGTCTTTTACTTGTTTGATTAGAGTTACTCCAAGATATTTTATATTATTTGTGGCTATTGTAAATGGTGTTGTTCTGCTGATTTTTTTCTCCGTCCTTTTATTGTTGTATATAAGAGGGCTACTGATTTTTTTTTTGAGTTAATCTTGCATCCCACCACATTATTGAAAGGGTTTATCAGGTGTCGGAAACCTCTGGTAACATTTTTGGGGATATGTGTTGGATTTTGTCAAAGGTTTTTTTCAGCATCTAATTGTTTTATTTCTTTCAATTTCTTTACATGGGAGATTGTTGGCTGAGGTTTTTGTCCTGCCCAGTTCCCACAGCCATTTAGTTCCAAAGAAAATCACACAGACAATCTACGTTAGTTATAAACTGATTGGCCCTTTAGCTCAGGCTTCTTATTAACTCATAACGTATACTAACCCATTATTCTTATCCATAATAGCCACATGGCTCAGTACTTTTTTCAGCAAGGCAATCATATCTTCCTTCTTCTGTGGTTGGGACAGGACTGGGGAACAATGGTCTTCCTCCTTACCAGAATTCTCCTGTTCTCATTGACTCATCTCTATTTCCTGCCTGGCTATTGTCCAATCAGCATTTATTTAAAATGTAATTGACAGAATATAGACAATTGTCCCACACCAGGGGATTATACTGATAGACTTTCACATGTTGAACAAGCCCTGCATCTCTGAGATGAAGCATATTTGATTATGATGGATGGATTTTTTATGTGTTCTTGGATTCAGTTTGAGACTATTTTGTTGAGTAATTTTGCATCAATGTTCACGAGGGAGACTGGATTGTAATTTTCTTTCTGTGTTGCATCCTTCTGTGGTTTGGGTACCAGGGTAGCTGTAACCTCATAAAAAGTGTTTGAAAATGTTTCTTCCGTTTCTATTGTGTGGAATAATTTGAGGAGTATTGGTATTAGCTCTTTTTGATATTTTTTTTAGAACTCTGCACATAAACCATCTGGCCCTGGGCTTTTTGTTGTTGTTGGGAGACTTTTGATGATTGTTTCTATTTTATTAGGGGTTATAGGCCTATTTAAATTGCTTTTTTGGTCTTGATTTGATTTTCTTATTTGGTACCTATTCAAAAATTATCAGTTTCTTTTAGATTTTCCAACTCTGTGGAGTATAGGTTTTTGAAGAATGATATAATGATTCTCTGGATTTTCTCTGTATCTGTTTTTATGTTTCTCTTTTCATTTCTCAGTTTGTTAATTTTGATATTCTTTCCCTGCTTTTTGGTTATTTTGGATAAGCATTTGTCTATCTTGTTGATTTTTTTCAATGAAAGTCCTTGTTTCATTTTTTTATTGTATTGTTCTCTTTGTTTCTATTTGATCAATTTTAGCCCTCAATTTAATTATTTCCTGTGATCTACTCTTCCTGGGTGAGCTTGCTTTTTTTTTCTAGAGTTTTCAGGTGTGCTGTTAAGTCACTAGTGTGAGTTTTGTCCACTTTCTTTCTGTCGGAACTTACTGCTATGAAATTTCCTATTATCACTGCTTTCATAATGTCTCAAATGTTTGGGTATGTTGTGCATTCATTTTTGTTGAATTCTATGAAATATTTAATTTACTTCTCTAATTTTTCCTTCATCCAGTAGTGATTCAGTTGAGCATTGTTCAGTTTCCATGAGTTTGTAGGCTTTCTGCAATTATTATTATTATTATTATTATTATATTTTTTTTGATTTTCGAGACAGGGTTTCTCCGTAGCTTTTTGGTTCCTGTCCTGGAACAAGCTCTTGTAGACCAGGCTGGCCTCGAACTCACAGAGATCCACCTGCCTCTGCCTCCTGAGTGCTGGGATTAAAGGTGTGTGCTACCATCACCCGGCTGCAATTATTATTGATGTGGAGTTTTACCTTTAAGTCATAGTGATCTGCAAAGATACTGGGGCTTATTCCAATTTTTCCTTGTATGGGTTGAGGTTTGCTTTGTGGCCTAGTAATTGGTCAGTTTTAGAGATAGTTCCATGAGGTGGTGAGAAGAAGGTTTATTCTTTTGTCTTTTGGTGAATTGTTCTATATATGTCTGTTAAATCCATTTGAGTCATAGCATATATTAGTTACCTCATTTCCTTATGAATTTTCTGTTTGGCAGACCTGTCTATTGGTAAGTGTGGGATGTTGAAGTCTTCTGCTTTTAGTGTGTGTGCTTTGATGTGTTATTTAAGCTTTATTAATGTTTCTTTTACAAATGTGGTTGTCCTTGTATTTGGGACATAGTTATTTAGAATTGAGCCTTCATCTGGGTGGATTTTTCCTGTGATGAATATGAAATGTCCTTCTCCATCTTTAATTTTAGTTTGAAGTCTATTTTGTTAGATATTATAACTACACCAACTTGTTTTGTAGGTCCATTTGATTGGAAAATCTTTTCCCAAAACTTTACTCTGAGGTAATGTTTGTCTTTGAGGTTGAGGTGTATTTCTTATATATAGCAGATGGATGGATTCTGATTTGTATCAAATTTGTTAGCCTGTATCTTTTTATAAGTGAATTGACTCTATTTATATTAAGGGATACTAATGACCAGTGATTCTTAATTTCTGTTATTTATTTTTATGCTTGTATCTTTAGTTTCTGTTTGTTTCCTTATATATTACATTTCCTGAATGCCTTCAGTTTGATTTTTTCTTTATTGACTCTATTTCATTTTTCAAGTCTTGAACTCTTTTCTTGTTTAACTGTTTTTCTTGACTTTCTTTAAAGAATTTATTGATTTCTACTAATTTTTTGTTTGTCTTTTCCTCAATTTCTTTAAGAGAAATTTTCATTTTTAAGTGTTTTTATTATCTTCATAAAGTTGTTCTTAAGGTTATTTTCTTCTCCTTCATTGGGATGTTCAGGTTGATGTTATTGAATATATTTTTACATTGCTGTTTACCAATCTGGGTTGGGTATAATTATAGGTACTGGTGTTGATTCTTGTGATGTCTTTGTTGGATGGGTCTTTAGTTCCTTTTTTTGTCTGTTTCCTATAATGTCTTTTGGCCTGAATGGTCAAGGATTCTGGTGATTGACTGGTTGTCAGGTTGAGTAGGGGTATCTCATCTGTGGTTTGTAGAAGTTTGGATATATAGATCCAGCATAATGTCCAGTTCTTCTGGCTGTTGTGGGTTTTAATTGTGCCTATGGGATCTGTTCTTCTAACTGGTTTGAATTGTGTCTGTGCCTATGGAGTCTGTTCTTTCAATTGGTGGAGGATTTTTCTGTGCTTATTCTTCCAACTGGTATGGGTATTACTTGTGCCTATAGGGTCTTGGTGATGTTGTTGGAGAGGGCTGTTTGCTGGGTCACTGTTATTCTTCTTCTTGGTACAGGTGGTGTTTGTGTATCTAGGGGCTGCTGATCTTGTGGGGGATTGTTGGGCAAGGGGAGGTTGATGGGTTGAGTGGTTTTTGGTGGTGAGTGGATCTTGTAGGTTACAGAGCCCAATGGGTGGCAGCAATGTAGAGTGGCTTCCTGCAGGATTCTTAGCTGTTGACTGACGGCTGAGGCTAAGATAGAAGGTGAAGGGATAGGATGCGCCCTGGGGTGTAGAGCCTAGGGATTGGGACAGTTTATCTGGGAGACCAGTCACTCACCTCTTCCAATTGGTGCAGACAGTGCTTGTGCTCATGGAGCTGCTCACCTTGCAGTGGGGATTGGCTACGGGGAGATTGATAGGTTCAGTGGTTTCTGGGGCAGAGTGGGACTTGTAGGTTATAGTGCCCAATGTTTGGTGGTGTTAGTGGAGCAGACTGCTTTCAGGACTCTTACCTGCTGGCTAGCTGGTAGGGTTTTCTTCCAATTGGTTCACATGGTGTTTATGCTTCTATGAGCTGCTGATCCTAGGGGGATTGTTGGTCATGGGGAGGTTGATGGGTGTGGTGGCACTGGGTGGCAGAGTGGTACTGTGAGTTCCAGTGTCCAATGGGACACTGCCACAGTGGTAGAGCCCTCTGCCTGCAGGGTTTTTTACCTGTCAGCTGACTGACCACATTACATTTTATAAAGCAAAGCATTTCATTGATTAACAGGTACTTTATCATCATGGAAGGAAACATGGTGATATGCAGACAGACATGGTGCTGGAGAAAGAGCAGAGAGTTCTACATCTGGATCTGCAGGTAGTATCAGAACAGTGCAATTGGGCCAGCCTTGGGCTTCCGAAAATCCAAAGCCCACCTCCAGTGATATACTTCCTCCAAGAAAGTCATGCCTATTCCAACAAGATCACACACATTTCCTAATATTGCAACTCCCTATGAGCCTATGGGGGCCATTTTACTTAAACCAAATCAGAGACAAATAGTATGGAACAAAGGGCTAAAATATAAGAAATAGACAAGAATGTCGAGGTTGTTTGAATAGATATGACTCCCATAGACTCCTGTGTTTGAATGTCTGGTCACTAGTTAGGAGATGTGCCTTGTTATAGTAGATGTGGCCTTACTGGAGTAAGTGTGCCATTATAGGGGCAAGTTTCGAAGTCTCCTATTTGTTCAAGACATGCCCAGCATGACAATCTCTCCTTGCTTCCTATGGATCAAGATGTACACCTTTTAGCTCCTCCATGTCTGCTTACATGCCACTAGTCATGACAATAATTAAACCTCAGAAACTGTATGCCAGCTCCAATTAATGTATTTCTTTATAAGAGCTGTTATAGTCTGTAGGAGGTTCTTCTGTCTATGTGTTGCTTTCATTGGTTGAATAAAGAAACTGCCATGGCCTTTGATAGGGCAGAACTTAGATAGGTGGGAAGACAGAACTGAATGCTGGGAAGAAGGGCAGTGTGGCAGATGCCATGGTTCTCCTGCCAGAGATATGCACTGGTTAAACTCATGCCAGTAAGCCACAGTCAAGTGGCAATACACATTAATGGAGATGGGTTAAACTAATATGTAAGAGTTAGACAATAAGAAGTTAAAGCTAAAAATCCATTGGTATTTTATGCTATGATATTTATTTATTTATTTATTTATTTATTTATTTATTTATTTATTTAAGATTTCTGTCTCTTCCCCTCCACCGCCTCCCATTTCCCTCCCTCACTCTTAAAACTTGAGTCTTGTGAGTGTTTAAAGCTAAAGCAGTCTGTATTTTCTTCTCGGAACTTTACCTGAATAAAGAAAAATGAAGGAAAAAAAAGAAGTTAGAGCTAATGGGCCAGGCAATGTTTAAATGAATACAGTTTCTGTATGGCTATTTCGGGTGTAAGCTAGCCACACAGTGGGATTCAGCCGGTGCTCATCCTACTACAATAGTCATGGTGTTTCTTCACAGCAATAAAATCCCAACTAAGACAGAAGTAGATGAATGCTCAAGGTGAGTGAGAAAATGGAAGCTAGGAAGAAGAGGATGGTGAAAACAACAGTTGTAAAAGAAACAGAAAAGATGGAAAAAGGGATCAGGAAGAGATAGGAGAGATAAACAATAAGAAAGACAGAAGGCAAAGCAGAAAATGACAGAAAACAGAAAAAGAAAGAATGGGTAGAGAAGGAAAATAGGAAGGAAGAAGTAGCAGGGCTTGTTTTAAGATAAGTCTTAAAATATTGAGTCTGGGCTGGTCCTTGTCCACCTTGACTGAAGAGTTCAGCAATGTCTTTAGAGCAAGGGTCCACTGTGCTCTGTTGGCTTGCCTGCTTCCCCTTGCTCCTGCTGGGAAGACAGAGATGCTCTCTGCAGATTAGACCCAGTTAGTGATGTTTCTTTCTTCCTTGCCTAACAACTCGCCCTTGGAAACATCGCTTCTAGTTTCTGCCTTTCAATGCTTTGGGAATAAAGAAAATAATAAGGGAGAAGATGAATTGAGATTCTTTTATATTTTCACTAAAAAATGACCATGGATGGGAAACGTTTCTAAGTCAATGGCTCTCTTGTGGGGTTTTACATTTCCTCTGTGCCAGCAATAAGCACAACCAGACATTGTCTCCTTTATCTTGGGGACCCCTCCAGAGCCTGGTACAGTGCCTTTTCTTGTAGCGATGACAAACAAATGTTTGTTAAATGAATGGCACTGCTTTCTTTCTGCACTTCTGGATTAAATATAAAACAACAGAATGAACAGGTACATTTTCTTGGAGTTTGACTTGAGTCAACCTGATCTAAGATTTAACCCAATAAAAGATGAATGACCAAAGTTTACAGAGGTAAACAGTTGGCTTCAAGTCATTCAGTTAGCTGTGTGCAGAGTCAAGGCTATCCCCACTTCAGGAATGCATTTCATTCTTTGGTACATCCATTTCTTCTGACTTTTTTTGATCAGTCTGCATAATAAAATGAAGCAAAAATTTTTCCTAATAAATCTATAGTTCTCTATAAATTAGGATTCTTATATGACTTAAATGCTTTTAATTTAATTATTAAATAGACAAATGCTTCTTCTCTTCCTATAGAAGTCATTACTCTTGGTTCTTAATGATCATTACAGAACCCCTTTAAATGATTTCTCGTCAAAAGACAAGAACCCACAAACAATTTCTATATGTCAAAAATCTTTCTGTAATGACATATTTCTACAACTGTTGCAAGTGAATATAATGGTTAATAAAGATATTTGTGCTCTATCCATCTGCCCAGAAATAATTTCCCACTCATGATCTTGTTTTATTTTTATTGTATCATTAAAAAGATGAAGAAACAGAGACACAGAAAGTCTGGTGTACAGCCAACAATAGTAGACTTGTTTTGTTTTAAATAATATTCAGAGCTAAAACACCAGATATTTCTGTTGATTTAGGAGATGTTCAAATGGTTGGGGTCTAGAAACCAGGCTGAACATGATTTTTAATCTTCTTGTAGCATCTATAGCTTTGAATTTGTGTCACATTTCCTAGGGCACATTTTCTCTTTTGTGAAATGGGTATTCAAGTAAGATCTCACAGTTTTTGCAAGAATCAAAGATCCTAATGCAGAGTTCCAAGTGCAAAGTAGGTGCTTGGATAATCTAAGCTATCATTGCATACTTAAACCAAACCAAAATAAAACATCATTCTTCTCCACACTTGTTACTGACAGCCCCTATATTTCTTCATTTCATTTTAGATGTGCAGACAAGATTAGGTTTTTGTAGTCATAAAGAATACATTTTTACATTTGGTAATAGTTCACCTGCCCCTTCTTTCTGCAGCTTGTAACCCACCTACTTCTCAGTTTAAAGACAGTCAATGCTGATTCATGCCTTTGCCCCATCTCCTGTTTCTCCATCAGAGGAATCAATTTTCTGCCATATACTCTCCTTTACAAAAGCTGTTACATTTTTGATTTTTTAAACAAATCTGTTTCAGCAAGTCAAGCTTTCTCCTATATAGAAGCACAAAGCATCAGCAACTCTGCTTGGTCCTGAGGAGAGTCAGAGTACCAAAAATAGTCAACGAATAAGCTGAAGTTCTGACTTTCCTTGAGATAAAAGAAGACATAGGCTTCCCTCTGCTCTGGGGACTTATGAGCATCAGGAAAATTGCTCAGTCAGGAGGATGCTCTCCAGACATGATGCAAAGAGACTGGATGCTTAGGCTGGGCTCTGTTCCTAATTTAGCATTTGACCTTGGATGGAAAGGGTTACCTTCCTTTGGAGCCTCAGTTTGCTCACCTATAAAATAAAGACGCTGAACTAAATGATCTCTAAGGAAGTCTGAGCTCCTGAATTTTATTGCCTCTGTGACAGAAAGTCTGTCAAAGCCCAGAGGAATTAATTTTAATAATTGAAGTCTCGACACTGCTGGGGGTATATCCTGGGCACATAGTCAGTGGCTTTCAAATAAATTTATCTGGCCAACTCCAACACTGCCTAATTGTGTAGAAGGGTATTTCAACCAATGTACAAATAGACTGAATCATAACTTAGACATGTCTGTAGCCAGTGGAATATATTAAGCAGAGATGTTTTATGGGGCATAATTGCATATGGCCAGCACAGAAAAAGCTGGCTTTCTTGTCATTCTACAACCTAAACAATCTATTACTTGCAAAGACTCATTCTACTTTTATGTGAAAAACAAAATGAAAAAAAATTTACAAGTCAACAATCTGATATCTTGTACTTATCTTGTGAAAATGGATGACATGATGTGTTCTGGGGTCAAGTATGAATTTAACTCAATTCCAAACAGTTTTAGCCTCTGTGGTGCACTGAGGCTATGGGAGTTGACAAAAGAAATGACACATAATAACCCGGTCATGATATTAGACACTAATCCATTGTAATTTCCTTTTTAAAAATCTAAAAATGTTCTACAAACATTCCCTTTAGGTACCCTTATAATCACTGTTTTCAACAGGAAAAGGATTGCTGTTGTTTGCATATGAATGAGAAAACTGGATTTGAAGAAAACTAATTGCTGGAGTTAGCTGCGTGGAGTTAGTTACAAGTGTGCTCATATTGAATTGCTGCAGTGGTCATTCAGTGTTGACAATTTTACATCTCCATTTTGCAATGAGTACATTGAGTCTCCACGATGATAAGGATTCAGCGAATGGCCACAGAACTTAGAAGCAGAGAAACAGAGTCTCCTGTGTAACTGTAAGGATTATTTGACTACATAAAATCATGCTGCTCATGTGGACCTATTAAAACCTCACACTCGATTTCATGGCAGAACGCTCTCTCTCTCTCTCTGTCTCTCTGTCTCTCTCTCTGTCTGTCTGTCTCTCTCTCTCTGTGTGTGTGTCTGTGTTTCTCTCTGTCTCTCTCTTACTCTCTCTGTCTCTCTCTCTGTGTCTCTCTCTGTGTTTTTCTCTGTCTCTCTCTCTCTGTGTCTCTCTCTCCCTCTCTCCCTTTTGTTTCTCATATTCATATTCTTTTATGTATTATGATTCTAGTTGTTGAGTAAAATTGAGAGTCACACATCCTGCTTTGCTGTTTTCTGTAACTAGAAGCTTTTATATCCCAATCATAGATAGCTTACTTTTAATTTTGAACAAATCTGGCATAGTCTGAAGAAAACTGAAAGTAAATCTGTATTCTTTTGGTGAGTGTGTACTCTTTAGTGGGATACAGTTCCTGATATACTGTCTGGTTTGGAAAAATATTGGTCATTAATGTATTCAGATTTGTCAAATAAGAAGGAAAAGCAATTTGAGTTCCTGGAAGAATAGAGAAGAGGTGAAAGAATGGGTTCTAGGCATTTTGCTAGCCATGAGTCTGGAATGGCTTCTCATATACTCATCCTTCTCATTTTCTCTTTTTCCTAATCATTCTTGTGTCTACTGTATAGAAGGAAAATGCATTATTTACAAAGAACAGTTCCACCAAATATCTGGACTACTGGACTACGTTATAGGTAGTTCATAAGCCACATAGGCCCAAGCTACAGAAAACATGCTAAATTTTGAGGTGTTGTGTCTACAAAAACTCTGGAAGACAGTATTCCCGGATAGCAGGTCTTTCTCCTCTCCTATATTTCTCATTTGCAAAGGAAAATGTTATAAAATATTTTTACCTTCCTTACAGCTACAAGATTGTTCAGTAGCCTCACACATTTCCCAAACCCACCAAAGTTAATGGATGGAAAATTAATGTTTCTCTCCAAATGTTTCCACGATCATCAAGCAAATAGTTGGTTTTGCCAAGATGAGAATGTAAATCTGTCCTGAGGGAACGGTTTCTGCTACAGTTATCCACATCATTTAGCCTAAATTTGGGGACTGAGCTAATAACTATAATGAAACAAATTTGGATCATAGGACCTTGAAGGTTGGACTACAGTGTACAAAGTAACACAGCCTTTGATTAGTGTTCGCCCCTGGGTTGTTTTAGTACCAGGTCTGCAGAGTTTCACTTGAATTTAACATTTGTTTTTTTTTAAGTGCTTTCCAAATATTGTGACTCAAGTCAACCCAAGTTGAAATATTTTCTAGACAAGTAAATTTGTTTAAGTATCTTGTTCCAAGAACTGGTTTTCTGCTACAGCCCATATGTACACAAAATGGATGGACTGTTACCAATTTATGCATTAGAGTTCTGTTTATGCTTCTTTTTTTAAGAATCAGCATTTAATTGGTGTTGATTGCCAAGGAGAACACATCAGCATGAATAAAATGCAAGAGATGAGGAATCTAAAATTTGCAGATGGATTCTAACTTAATCAGCCCATAGGAAAGCTGTATTTACACACAGTATAGCAAGAGTAGTTCAGAAGCATTAAATGTTTGTGAAGGATTATTTAGTAGAGGACAGTCATTTGTTCTTGTTACTCTTCACTTAAAAATTAAGTTAATATGCTTTATAAGTGACAAATTACAACTGTACATTGCTGTGAGGTGCATTATATGTTAATTCATATAAAATGTCTAATTATATCAAGATAATTGATGTACCTATCATCTATTTCACCTATATAAGTCAATGTTTGCCTCAAAAGAGATTATTTTAGCAGTATTTCATAAGTTAAAATTACTCTCCTTGCCAGGCGGTGGTGGTACACACTTTTAACCTCAGCACTCAGGAAACAGATGCAGGCAGAACTCTTTTAGTTTGAGGCCAGGCTGATCTACAGACTGAGTTCCAGGAGAGCCAAGGCTACACAGAGAAACCTTGACTCAAGAACTCAAAAGAGAAAAAGAGAAAAAGGAAAGAACAAAAAGAATTACTCTCTCAATTTAATTTCCCTCAATCCTCCCCACCCCTTTATTCTTGCCACTGACATTATGAGTGTGTATTTGTGGAAGAGTAAACTTAAGATGGTTGGGATGAAAGGTTTATGAAAGGTTTAGCCTTGGCACTTAATCCACAGAGCTTTGTGATTCTATTGTTTATTTCAAAAATAAAAGTAACAATAAAGTTGCCTGTGTTAACCCAAGTAGCTCATCAATTACAAAGTTGCACTCTCTTTATGGAAAACAAAAGTGTTCCCTTTTAGCACATTTTTATGTTGTTCATTGGAGCTTATATTTGGCCACAAAGATAGAAAATACACCCATTTAAGTATGAGTTAATTAGCTAGAAAGGAAAAGAGAAGAGGGAAGGTCCTGAGTGTGTGTGTGTGTGTGTGTGTGTAAATATATATATTCTGTCAGAGTTGGAACCACCCTAGCATGAGGATGACTGCCGAGTAAAGGTCTACATCTCAGTTATTAGAGTTCCTTGTAACTGGTATAAGCACATATATGACAGTTGATATATAGCAAAAATGTTTTATTGTTGGCGTTCTTTTTTGATTGCCAAAGTTTTTCACTAAGGAGATTGCAGCAACAGTGAGAAGTTAGTAAACAGAATAATCATGTTATACCGAATATTTATTGAATACTTACAATGTAAAAGGCGTTTTGTTAGAAACTTTGGGTGGCACAGATAATTACCATGCACTTTCCACCGTTAACAACCATGAAATGCAGTAGCAGCTATCAAATAAATACTATAAATGTTCATAAACAAAGTGAAACATGATCAATGCCATCTGAATCATGCATTTAAGTCACTATGGAGATTTTACATAAAAAGAAATACTTGAGGCTAAAGAAATGGTTCAGCAGTTATGAGCACTGACTATTAGTGCAGATGATCCAGCTTCAATTTCCAGCATCCACATGGTGCTCACAACTTCTTTAATTCCAATTATAGAGATTCAATACACCCCTTCTGATTTCCAGGGACACAAAACCTGCATGTGGTGCACATACGTCCATGCAGGTCACGTCACAGTGAAGGATATATGTTAAAAGTAGTACTTAAAAGAATACATTCGGAAATAGGAGGCTCATTCTTGGTCCTACAAAATTGATCAAACTAAAACAGCATGAGCAGGACCTTTTATAAGAAAATGCGAAGTTTAGGGTAGTGTGCATTGTAGTTTCAATGAAATAGATTGCAGACTTAGATTGCACATCTAGATTGGGACAATTTAAATGAAAGGATTGAATGTAAGCTAAGGAGTTTGAACTTTATGTTGTAGTCAATGGGACCTTAGTAGAACAGTTCGAAGAAGAGTGTGGAAAGATCAATTAGGCATTACTGTTAAATATGGATTAGAATGGACAAACTGGAGAAATCAATGCTAGAATGGGGAGAAGTAGAAAATATTCTTTTGAAGTTTTACTGTGTGTTAGGAGTTATCTAATTGTAATTGCCCACTTTTTCATTATTAAAATGGATCTTTTATTCTCACTTACCACCTTTAAATATAGCACATTTTTTGAAGAAAACGTAATGTTAAAACTAACATTGATAGGGTTTCTTAACCCAAATTCTTTCTATTAAATTGGTTAATTTTCAGAAACTAGACCAAAAGAATGAACTGAAATTTGGAATAGTGTGAAAGCTTGGGAATGGGCTTCTGAAACTTCTCTTGTGAAATTAGAGGTAGTTGCCACTTTGGAGACAGATACAAGAAAAATATGATGAAAGAGAGATGTACTTGCTTTTAAAATATTGAATTGTTTATCTTTACATGAGTGAACTGGTCATAGACTTACATGATGGGCTCTTGGTTTGTTTTTGATTATGAGGGAAACAAGTAAAGAATAGCTAATAGTTTTGAGGCACCAACTTGTGTTTATTCGAAGGACAAAACACACATACAGACACAGACACAGACACAGACACA
>NC_022016.1:947612-949027 GCF_000317375.1 Microtus ochrogaster
ACACACACACACACACACACACACACACACTGAGGGGGATAAGAGCTAAAGTCAAAGGTGAAAAACTCTAACAATTCACAAGATTTAGAATTAATGTTTCTGGTATCAGTCTTGCCAGTTCAAAAGACCTAAATAGTTGATGGGATGAGACAATAGTCAGAGGCATAAAAGAAGAGGATTTTTGTTCTGCTTGTTTGTTTTCTTTTTCATAAATATCACAGAAAATGGTAATGGGGACCATGGAAATGAAAGGAATTTATAAAGAACAATGTACTGAATACAAGGAAGAAAACACTGGATGTTTTTGGGTGAAGACAAATACAATTTACAAGCTAAAACATGTAAAGGTGATTCAAAGGTAACAAAGAAGACATTAGGAAGGGATAGTAGATTAACATTGGTATATTATTACTGAATAATGGAAAAACTTCCATAATCAAGGACATAACCACAGTTTCAAAGTTTCAGAGAGTTCATAAGAATTGAAGAATAAGAAAATAGGTTTTGATGTTGCTACTGGATAACCTTTGATAGCTCTACAATATTTAATGATACCATGTAACAATACAGATTTTTGGAAGGTAAACCTGATTTTAAAAAATTTGTTGAAACTTACTTTAAAAAAAAAATCACTAATTGCTTAGCAAGAATATGAGGACTGTGCTACTCAATGGCTTCAAATACTAGCCAAATGTCTATTGGAAAGCAAGAGCATTGCATTCATTTTTAAACATTCCTCATGGAAAGCCAGCTGCTTCCACGGTGCTAAAATAGTCATCTGGCATTATAATATTGCAGCAGTATGACCACTATAGTTGGACTGAATTAGGTGTTTCATTACATGGCTCTATTTGGGGGGATTTATTTTTTACTGAGATGAGATTTTTTTCATATATATATATTTCCCATCTGGAAGGTTTTTCAAACTCCCTAATGGTTAACATCTAAAAAGCAATTGCTTTTCTTTTCTTTCTTTTCTTCCTTTTTTTTTTAAAGAAATACCTTGGAATTTAAGTGTAAGAATGTAAGAAATCATGGTGAGTTGAACACAGGAAATGGAAGACATGTATAAAATGTTATATGACACTTTTACGTTTTTTAAAAAAGCATAAAATGTGCAAAATCTATTTTCTATTAATTCCTCAACCAGTATCTTTTTTAAACTCTAAATAAATTAAAACAGTGAAATTCAGATGTTCTGTTCAGAATCACAATTCGTGAGTGGTGAATGTTGAAAAGAGGAGTTGTCACAAATAAACATGGACTTTCAATGTGATTGATACAGGTGCCTCAGTCATACATTGTATATGTTGCTCACTAAAATGCATTTTGAACTTTTCATAAAATGGATAATTCCTGAGACAGTAATATAAACCTACTATTAAAAGTTGTATATGTAAGCCGGGCGGTGGTGG
>NC_022016.1:949324-966170 GCF_000317375.1 Microtus ochrogaster
CCCCCTTTCTCTCTTACACACACACACACACACACACACACACACACACACACACACACACACCAATTTGACTCACTGAAAGACCAGATGAGTTAAGGGCAATGCTCATCATTATTTCTAAAAACAGCTCCCTGAATGACATTATCATAAGTGCTGAAATCCCAAGAGATAAATATCTTTAAAATTTACAAACTAAAATCCTGTATGGTAAGACCTTGAGAGATGCAATTCCCACACAATGAAAAGAGTGTAGAAAGATGAATTTTGTGGGGTGAGATGCACACCATACAGCTGAAAAATGTGTCAATTGTCTCCATTGGTATTGTTTTCAGCTGATGAAATTCCAGAAGCTTTTTAATGAACCAAAAGGATATTGTCTTGAAGACAGAAAAGTTACTGATTGTTTCTGACAGAATCATGTGTGAGACAGAATGGGAAGAAACAAGTAAAACATGTTCTTGATGAATCACTAAGACTGACATTACTGAGTGTATTGTCTATATACAGGCCAGGTAGAAAACCAGTGTGTTCAAAGGGATACCTTTCCCTGAACAAACACAACAACAAAAAAAAAAGATTGAAAAAATATCAGCTATTCATCACAAAGAAAAAATTTAAAATGTAGTTAATGATTATAAATTTGGCCGACTATGACAGACTGCTGTACAATTGTTTGCATTTTCTCCCTGTAATATACTTTTACATATATCAAATTTTATTTTTATATTTGTCTTTTTATGATTTTACCCTAACATTTTAAATGTCAGGATAATATTTCTTGCTTTTAGAATTTGTAATGTGATACATTTAATGTTTGCATTCTGCTTAATACTGGGTGTATCATTACAAAGATTTACAAAATTTCAATTTTTTCCTGCAGGTCAACAAATCTGACTCATAAAAATGCATGATTGTGATTTAGACTGTGTTCATAAGCATAACATAAATGTATGTTGAAATGCTGAAGGCTATTAACAACAGAAGAATCATTCTTTCTGCTCCTCTTCATCTGTGAACTACACAACTGTTGAAGATATTAGATGCTGAGTTCATTGCAAAATTGGTGGTGACTCACAGCATTGGATGGTGTAGGTGTCTTTCATAACTTGCTTTTATAAATTTAAATTTTATTATTTTTAAAGTATGTGTATATATGCCTATGTGTGTGTGTGTTGGTAGGTTGCCTGGCCAGAAAGCTCATGAGTTCCTCTTTTCTCTACTCCTGGGATCAGGATTACAGGTACATGTGGTCATGCTCAACTTTTTTTTATTGATGTTTAGGTTTTAAACTTTGGTCTATGTTTGTGAAGCCAATTATTTTATCCACCAAGACATTTCTTCAGCCCCACCATACATTTTTTGACATAATTATAAAGATGTTTGTCTGCTTAAACTGTCATACATACCCAACTCTTTTGAGAGCTTATGATCTCGTTTTCATTGTTTATTTCATTGTATGAAATGATCTATGTTATACTTTGCTATATTTTTTTATTCTCAAATAAATTCTTTCTTATTATTGGAAATAAATGTCTTCCCTTGAATTGTCTTAAATATTAATTTGTTTTTTACTGATACCTAAAAAACAAGTCAGGTCAGTTCTATCATCCATAAAGAGACAGAGAGGAGAGTCACAAACTTAATGCCTGTTTGTCTTAGATAGCAAATTTACAGCCAAATATGGCTAGATTGCATTTGCTTCCTTAAAATAAAAGTTTTTAAAATTCAGTTATAGTAGGGGGCTTGTTCTGATTCATGAGGCCCCTAGCTTAGTCAATATGCAAAATTTTCCCTTTTGAGATGTACTATATAAAACCACTAGGGTTAGTATAGATACTAACCTTACTCCCAGATAGTACTCCAGATCTTTCTCTTATCTAATTATAATTTAGTGTCCCCCAGTAAGTTTCTCTGTATGCCACCTTTTTTCGTTGCTCTCTCTGGATTTTGGTAAGCATGATACCCTTCTTGTCTATGAAAGAAGAGTTTGATGTTATGTAGAACTTATCTTTTAAATCAGAATCATTTCACTCAGTACAATGATTTTCAATACTGTCTGTGTTTTCATAAATGACAGGATTTCATTGTAATGACTAAATAATATTCTACTGTGTATATGTATCAAACTTGTTTTTCAGTAAATTATGAATAATGAACTTGTTTCCATTTCCTAGCTACTATCAAGAGTGCAACAATGATCCTGAGAATAAGAATGGCTTTTTGACATATTGATTTTGTTTACTTTAAATGTACTCAGAAGCTGGGTTGACAGGCATATATATATATTTGAAACTTTTGAAGAAACCCCGAACTTTTTTTTCTTTTTACCATGGCTGTGCTAATTTATGTTCCCCTAAACAGTATGCAGGGTTTTCTCCTTATCCATATCTGTGCCAGCACTGATTGTCTTTCTGAGAATGGCCATTCTTACTGAAGTGAGGTGACATGTCATTGTGGCTCTGATTTCTGCAGTGCATGTGGAAAATCTCATCTTCCCAGAACCATTTACTAAAATTAATATAATTTCACCAGTGCATCTTGATAGACCCTTTCTGGAAGACTAGCTGCATTTATATACCCAAGTTTACATGTGGCTCTATTCTATTGCTCTTTGTGTCTGTCTACATGATAATAACAATCTGTTTTGATTAGTATGGCATTGTATTGAATTTTGAAGTCTGGAATTATGATAGTTAACCTTGACTTACAACTCCTTTGGATTGAGAAGAAACTAGGAGACGAGTAAAGCACACTTCTGGGTATATCTGGAAGTCTGTTTCATAAAAGGATATCCAGAGTGGATTCACTAAGAGAGACAGACCTGAAAAGAGCACAGTCCAATTCAAATGCTGCGAGCTCAGAGAAAACAACAGGGGAGAAAGAAGAAAACCAGCAAGAGCAGTCAGTCCCCTCTGTACTCCTAGACTGCCTGCTCTGCTTCTTCTCATTCTTCTTAACACTGTAAGCTGAAACATCAGAGATGTTGTGCCAGAATAAACCCTCTGATTGATAAATTTCCTTTAATTATGTATAGTGTTATAGCAATGACAAATATAATTTAAATCTGTAGCAAATGTAATTCCCACTTGCATTATTCTACTTTTTTTTCAAGACTACTTTGGCTGTGGAGGGTTTCTAATTATTATTATTCTTTACAAAATTTAAGATTTTTTTTCTAGTTCTGTGAAAAATGTCACTGGTATTTTTGTAGAAACTGAACTGAATACATAAATTAATTTAGGCACTATGAGCACACAATGTCTTTCTACAGTTTTTAAAATCTTTGCTTCTTTTATAAATATTTCATAATTTTCATTGCATTGATTTTTCTACACTTTAGTTAAGATTATTCATAAGTATATTATAAACAGGATTCCTTCACAAATTCAGTTTCAGATAGCTCACACTTGGTATATGGCAATGGTACTGATTTTTATGCATTAACCTTATTCCTTGCAATCTTATTAAATTTGTTAATTAATTCTCTTTTGGAAAATCTTTGGGGCTTTCTCTACATAACATCATGCCACCTGTAAACAGTCATAATTTAGTTTCCTTTTTCCAATTTTGATGTTATTTTATTTCATTTAATATTATTGACACTTCTTTTATGGCATTAGATACAATTCGTAAAGGGGGACAGCATTGTCTGTTCCAGATCTTAGAAAGATGCCTTTTTATTTTCCCCTTTAGTGTGATGCTATCTTATAGCCAATTGTCTACAGTCTTTATTATGTCAAGAATTTTCTAAAGTATCATAATTTTGGAAATTTTAAGAATTAACTTGTTTATCACTTGTTTTGTTTTAATTTATACTTTAATTTTTAAATTAAACGTATTCATTGATGATCTCAGACTTTTATTACCCTCACTTCCATTCTTTTTGTTTGTTTGTTTGTGTTTGGGGACAGGGTTTCTCTGTGTGGCTGTGGAGTCTGCCATGGAACTCACTCTGTAGACCACTCTAACCTTGAACTCACAGATAATCACCTGCCTCTGCCTCTCAAGTGCTGAGATTAATGGTGTGCCACCACCACTCAGCTCCCTTTCACTCTTTCTTATCTTCTCTCACTTCAATAAACCCCAACTCCTCCATAGAAATCACTTTCCATTGTTCATGCCTTTTTATCATGTTCTGTGACTGACTGACTTTTAGCAGGATTGTCAATATAAACTTGGGTCTAGAATTATCCATTGGAGTGTGATTGGATCATCAGTGGGGCACAATTTTCTAGTTTGTTTTCTATTGGCACAGAATACACTATGACCCAAAGCAATTCTACAATTATAATCCATGATTATGGAATTCAGGGCAGAAACTCAAGCAGAAGCAGAATCAGAAACAGTGATCATATGCTCCCTTCACATGACTCATTTTACTTTTTTACTTGTTCCTTTTATACAACCAGAGACCACCTGCCTATGGGCAACACCATGAACAGAGGACTGAGCCTTCACATCAATTATTCATCAAGAAAAAGCACTCACAGTTTTTTCTACAGGCTAATTTGTTGGAAGCATTTTCTCAGTTGAAGTTTTCTCAGTTCAGATGACTATATAGCTTGTGTCAAATTGACAAAACAAAACAACAACAAAGAAATATGTAATCAGTGAGTCCATAGCATCCTATGACTAAGAAGGATATACATATATGACTCACTATAAAAAATCAATATTTATTAAAGGAAGTAGCTGGCAATTGGGAAGGCCTTTGTCCATTCACAACTGGAGGCTGACACTAGAAACTAAGAGTTTAGCATGTTGTAATAAGCTGCTGTAAGGAAAGCTAGACTTGGCTGCTTAGGAGGACAGATACAATATGATAGTGAATATTTACATGTAGACAGGAGTATCTGTCCTGCTTTCCCGCATCCATTCAGTCCCCAATAAATACACAGAGGCTTATAGTAATTATAAACTATTTGATCTATTGATCAGACTTATTGCTAGCTAGCTTTTACAGCTTAAATTAACCCATAATTCTTATCTATGTTTAGCCATGTGTCTTGGTATCATTCTTATCTTGCTTCCTGTGCATCTGGAGGGTAACTGACTCTCTGGATTTCCACTTCCCAGAATCCTCCTAATCTAGATGCTATGCTTATACTTCCTGCCTGGCTACTGGGCAATCAATGTTTTATTAAACCAATATGAGTCACAAAACTTTACAGTGTACAAGAATATTATCCCACAGAATTTACATAAGCAGTAATAAAGGCATACACTATTGGGTGCTTTGGGTACAAAGTTGGAGACAATTGCTTAATAATACAGATTTTTAGAGACTTGCGGGAAATGATATCAACTCTAAGAAATAAAGGTTATAGAAATCTATAAATATTATAATTTAGAAAGAAGGAGAAACTTGCCTGGAAGCAAGAGGACCATTTAGTGCATACATTAATAAAACAGAAAAATTATAGATGATTTTGAGTGAAGAATAGCATAGGAGGAAGAGTGGTATGAAATGATACAAGAAAAGTAAGGGGATCATAAGATGCATGCCCCTTTCTATGCATAATTCAAAGGATTGGTTTATGTTTTAGAGGACACATTGGAAGGTACATCCATTCATTCAAGGTTTGATTACAGAGCCAGGATTTTTCTTATAAGAACTAGATCTTATAAATTTGGGGAGATGGCAAAAAAGTTCACGTGGGGCTCTGGCCTCAGTGTCAGCTAATGGAAGTTGGGAGTGGGGAGTCAGGAAGGGAAGACAGAGATGAAATAAAGGAAGTCAAATTAGACAAAAAGCTTTGAGGGTGAGTTGAAAATCACAAAACTAAACTGGATACTATGATATTTTTTCACTGTTACCAACTTGATGATGGAAGTGACTGGCCATAGAAGTTGGCCTGTTTTGTACTGGGAAAACATACACTTGTCCCAGGAATGGGAGGAACTGCCAAGCAAGAACAATAAAAGCTGGAGGAGGTTGCACACCTGCCTATAACCTCATGTTATCAAGGTGAGCCAACAGACAAGCCCAACTCATTGGAGCTTTGGTTTAGGATGCATCTTCAGAGAAATAAAAGTGAGAATTATATTCATAGAAAGAGATATACTGTAAAGAGTTTCAGAAGCTGACACGGGTTAATAGCAACAGCAGGCAAGCTGGTTACTCAGAAAAGCTGGTGATCCCATTTTAAGATGAAGATGGCTAAGCTGAAGACCTAGAAAGGAAGAAATGATGATTCAGATCAGGTCTGACAGGAGTGAAACCAAAAGTCTCATTTACAAGATGGTCAGACAAAATGTTCCCCCTTCTGCTTTAGGTAGGTTCAGTACTTTGTTCTGATTTGGCCTTTGAATTCTATATGAAGTGTTGGGTATAGAGAAAAAAAAGCGGAGAGCACTTCTAGTTCCCTATAGGTGTAAGAAAACTAATATATCTTTATAAAAAGGACTCATTTCAAGGATTCAGTACCATGTTGAAATCAAGTGGAATATTTGATTTTGGTAGGATCTTGCTATGTAGAAATTCTTCAGCGCTAATCCTGACCCTCCACATCAAGTGCTCTCAGTGCTGTTAAAATGAAATCTAAGCTCATTAATGCATTTTATGAGGCCATGATGGAACAGTTTCTACCCTTGTACTGAATCTTATTGGTGTTTGTACCACTCCATATTCAGAACCTTGAATTATTGTATGCTGACTTTCTCTTCATTTGTATAGTTATGAAATTCCTTTCTAACATAGAACTTTTCTAAACACTAGTTTCATTACTTAGAGTGCTTTTGATCCTACTCTTCACCTTTATGAATCTATTCACACTTCACTCTAAGATCTTATTTTCTGTACTCTCTCTTCATGTCTGTGGTAGCTTAGTTCTCCATTCATGCAGTTTGACTACTTTCTGTTCTTCCTTGATCATACTGACTTTAACTGTAGTCCCATGGTTATTCCTGAGACTGTGATCTTGAGCCTGACTCTATAATATCTCCATCATGTCACATGGCAATTTAGAAATGTTAGAGGTCTCATGAATGGGTGAGTGGAGGAAAAAAGAGGCACTTCTATAGCTTGGTCTCAGAGTCTGCTCCTTCATAAAGAGAAAAATTACTTTACTTACAGGGCAAGGTGATACCACCATAAGTGTGTGAGCATCATTATCTTTCACTATTTTCAACTTTCTCCCTCTTGAAACCAAAGCATTTTTTATTTTGGATCTGTTGAACTTGGTCAGAGTGTTTGCAGCATCAGATTAAACCAAGCGAATCCTAAGCATTTCATGTCTTCCTTGAATGCCCAAGAATAGTTCATCATCTTCCTTTTCTCATGGTTCAACACTAGTTTGCAAACATCTGCTCTGAGTCCAACTTCCTAGGGAAAACAGTTTCAAGACAGCATTATATCTCTATTTTTGTATTTACCTCATTTCTTTTCCCATCCTCTCTCCCTCTTGAGTTCCTTCTATAAATTCTCATCTGGGAGTTGGTTGCAGAAAGAGCTCATGGGTAAAATCTCCTGTCTAGGGTGTTGAGAGTTTGGTCCTATCCCAAGCACTTAATGTTTTCTCTTTCAGAGAAGTGGGCACTGAATTTTGGAGCTATGTGTTTTCATCTGTAAAGAGAAAGTAAGGAAATAAATCTAGCATTTTTTTTTTTTTTTGTTGAATAGGAATGTCGATTTGATTTCTTCAGTCTCTAATTCCTCTTTCAGCTAAATATGAACACAACCATGGAGATTTTGGTGCTGCCTGAGGAGTTAGCAAAGGCTTTGCAGGAAGTACCATTTGTGAGAGATCTTGAAAAACAAGGGGGGTATTGGTCATCTTGCCTTCAGGAGAAATGAATCGCATTAAGAGGACACCATGTTACAGGATAAGTAGAATAAAGAGGTAGGGATAATGCATTCCATTCCTGAGATGTATATTTTCACCTTTGATTAATCCAGGGCGGAAGGTGAAGATAGTTTCCTGCTCTATGGTCTTTTGTTCACCTACAAAACTCACCCGGAAGGGGCAATATGAGGATGTCTGGACTTCCCTTTTCTGCCTCTGCTGAGTGAGAATGGAGTACTTAGAATATCATTGCTTCTTTCTCCATATCCAAGTTTAACTATTCTCTGGGATATTCAGAAATGGATTCGTTCAGCATCTTTCTAGCATGTGTAAGCTTTTTTGTTTTTTGTCTTTGTGTATGATTTTCTTCATTACTGAAGAATAAAGAATCAGTATAAACTGCTTTATGTTTATGTTTGAATACGATGGGGTTCTTGGTTAATATATTTAGTAGTTAGGATATGGAATCTTTTAGATTCCCTAAAAATTAAAAATCATACTTTTTTATTCAGGATATTTGTTCATTGTATTTTCAAGGTTCAGTTTTCTCAACAGTCTTACATGTGGGTGCTGCTCATCTTTGATTTGTCTGTGAGTATTTTCTTGCATGGCATTTAAATTTCTTTGATTTTGTTTCATGATAGTTTTGTTATTTTCTCAGTCTTTGCTTTGGAGGTTTTTCATCTCCTCACATTAAAGACAACTCACTTGTAAATCCCTTTCTGAATTTAGTCTTGTAAAATTTAGCATTAAAAATTACAGGTGTGCTGCATACAAAATCGCAAGTGATCAGAATTGGCTGAAGTATAGTCCGTGAATCGGTCTCACCTTGACTTTGATTGAGGATGTAGTCACCCACCTTTATGAAGTATAGAATTCTTTCATAGTGTACTACAAACCTACACTAGTAAACAAAATTCAACATCAGAGTTATATTAAGTTTACAGTCATTATGATAAAATAACATTATTTTTTACTTTAGAAACTCAGAATTTGTAATTTCTTTACATTCTAAGTGAAAAAGTTTGCTAAGCAAATATGTAAAGAAGTAGTCAGAGAAAGTTCATCTACTTAAAACAATAGCTTTTAAAAAAACTGGGTGCATAGTTTGGGAATAAGTTGATATCCTCTATTAAAAAATGATCATGTCTATTCATCAAAGTAGATTGAGATTGGAAAGAGGTTATCTTTTATAGCAACCCTTCTCCAGTAACACCTGCTCCCTAATATCTATCTCAATTATTAGGATAGAGAAAAGAACACAAACATTGAAGTTTTTCACACCTGAATTCAAATCTTAGCCCTGCTCCTTAGTAACTGATTGAGGTTGAACAAATCATTGAATCCCTTGTTGCTACTAGTGTGGCTTTCAGACTATCTTAGTCATCAGGGACTTTATTAAAGAGTGTAAATCTTTTGTTATTGTTGTTGTCTGTATTTGTTTTTGTTTTGTTTTTGAGACTGTAGCTTTGGACCCTGTCCTGGAACTAGCTCTTGTAGACTAGGTTGACCATGAATTTATAGAGTTCTCCCCTCCTCCACATACCAAGTGCTAGGATTAAAGGTGTGTGCCACCGCCACCTGGCTTAAGAATGTAAGTCTGTCAGGACCATGAGGGATTGGTTCACCCACTGAGACAGTGTGCCTGAGCTAATGGGCGCTCACCAACTCTAGCTGGACTCAGAATGAACAAACACGGGATCAAGCTGGATCCTCTGAATGTGGTTGACAACTGGAACAGACTGAGGGGCCAATGATAGTGGCACTGGGATTTGTCTCTACTGCATGTACTCGCTTTTGGGGATCTTATTCTCTTTGGATGCATACCTTACTAAGCCTGGATGTAGGGGGGAGGGTGCCTTGTCCTCTCTTAGGACTGGAGGGAGCTGGGGGGAGGGTATGTGGGGAGTGGCAGGAAAGTGGGAGGAGAGGAGGAAGTGAGAATTTTGATTGGTATTATTTATAAAGTAATAAAAAAGAAGAAATCAAAGAGTGTAAGTCTGACTTGTATTCTGGCTTTAGAGAAGAGCCTTAGGTTGTGCATTTCCACACTGACTCTTACTGAATTTAGCTCCCTGTTCCTTGAATTAATGGTGCTGTTATGTGAGGCAGGTGCCAAAAGTGACTAGTGAACAGGGGATTCTCTCAAAGTGGTGATTGTAATAGTTGATGTGTTAAAGATTGGATCTGGACTGTCTTCATAGATTGATGTGCTAAAGGCTTGTAATCATGCTTGTTGGCACCGTTTGGGGGCATTTTGGAAACTTTAGTTGGTGAAGCTTTTGAAGGTTTCAGCTTTTTCTGGTTCTTTGTTATTATCTACATTTTGTCTATCATGAGGTGAGGACCCTTCTGTAGTTTATGGTCCCTCTAGAGTGACATCCTGGCGAAGTAGGTAACCCAAGTGACCATGTGCTGAATTGTCTGAAACGGTGAGCCAAAGAAACCCTTCCTTCAAGTTGTTCTTGGGTGCTTTCCTCACAACTATGTGCAAGTTACTAACACAGGGTGCCACCATTAATGCTTCAGTTGTGACCATTGCTTTGAAATCCTTGTTCTCTCTGCTCCCATAGCCTTTAAAGAACTGGATTTTATTCTGTATATTGGAGCCTACTCCAACCAAGGGCTTGATAATGGTCTCTAAGCCTGTTTTACTTGTAAAATGAGATAGGAATTGACACTTGGAGGGTTGCTGTGACAATTAAAGATTAATGAAAATGGTGAATAACTGTTTCTAGAGGCAAGGCACCGCAGTATACTTTGCATCCTTTCTCTCATCAAATGTTCACATTGTCCTGTGCACTGGAGAAAGGTATATACAGGTGATGGCCTGTGTTCAAGGACACAGAGCTGCTTTGTGGCACAGTTTGTACTTAAATCTGGAACAATTCTGAATCGAAAGCCTTCAACCACTTCATTCCAGACACTTCCTGGGGCATGAAAATTGAATGCTCAGCATCCAGATGTCTTATAAACCATCAAATGTTCCCTGCCATGAGAAATTATCAACAGTGGCTGAGTGGTGAGCTTTTTGACTTTCCACCCCGTTGTGTCTACCTCAGCTAGAGGCAGCAATTTTGATGTCCTGCCCACTTGGCTAATTCACTATCATCAATCCATTTCCTTCTATCACACCTTCCCCCATGCCCCCCAAGGACTCAGATGGCCAGATTCAGAGTCTGTTGCTGCAGAGAGTCAGGTGTGACCACTCTAGTTAAGGAGCCAAAACATGAGCTAATTATAGCAATTAAAGATTTCTATTCACATACCACCTCTGGGCCAGAGAGAAAACAGTGCTCTTTTCAGGACTAGGGCTGGAAAGGCTGAACTGTCCAGCTCCTGGCACTGCTCTGCTCTTCCTTCCCTGGATATCGAATATCTGAAGGAGAAGACTGGAAGGATCGGATGTCATTGCTACACTAAATCAACTGAGATTCGGTAATGGAGGGGGAACTTTTGGTTTAGCAGAGCATTTGTCAGATTACAAAATACCTAGAAAATGGACTCCATGCAGTCCCACCACATCCACTGTTCAGAGATACTGCCATGTTATTTAGTAGTCTTTGGGGCAATGAACTATAATGACATCAGGTACCATTATGTGTCTGATGTCCAAAATCTTGAGATAAGGTAGTGATTACAAATCCTTTTTACAGTTTAGGAAATTGAGACTTGGAGAAAGTAGATGATTAATTAGAATTGTTCAGTTACTGGGTAATGAAGTTTGTTATTTCTTTAACCCAATGTGTGGAATTGAAAATAAAAAGACAGAAAACAAAACACCAAACCAAACAAACAAACAAAACAAGAGTCCACCACGACTCAGTGCTTCTTAAGTAGTTTACCACTTAAGCAGTATTTCTTTCATTACTTGTTGACACAATTTTACACTTGAATGGATGTTTCCTCTATTTTACAGATTAAATATACCACACATATGTACACATACACACACACTGTCATCATCATCATCATCACCTCAGATAGCTTTCCCTGGAGACATTTCTAGCAAACCTCAGACAACGCTTCCAAGTCTCAATTTATTTCCATAATAAATTGTTTCTTCTTTTGGTCTAGCTTTTTATTCAAATAGTATGGTCTTCAAAAAAATCAATAAGTGGTTGGTGATGCCTTAAATAGATATCGAGTGAAAACAAAATTAAAGTTGTTTATCACCAAAGTGATACCTTAGTTGTTCATTCCACTTAGAGTGATGCTGATTGTAATCCATCATACTCAGTGTTGTTGTATGTGTAACTCCATTTCCCAGTTCTGACTGTACAGGCCAGGTCATGATAATCAGGGACATGATTTCCACTTATGTAGACTATCAGATCGTCTGCAAATAGCAAAAGTTTGACTCCTTCCTTCCTTTCCAATCTGCATTCCCTTGGTCTCCTTTTTCTGTCTAAGAGGGACACACATGGATGGCCCTGGGAAGAGGAAACAACTTAGATCTCCTTGGTTAACTGAGAAGGAGGGTAGAAGAGACTGGACGGGGAATGGAAACATGAAGGTTTGAGATGGTGGAGTTGGAGGAAGAACAGAGAGGGAGAACAATGATGTCTTGATAGGGGGAGCTATTATGGGGTTAGGGAAAAATCTGTTGCTAGAGAAATTCCCAGGAATCCACAAGGAGGACCCCAGCTAAGACTCCTAGCAAAGTGGAGAGGGTGCCTGAACTGGTGTTAGCCTACAATCAGAAAACCCTAATTGTCATCATGGAACCTACATCCAATAACTGATTTAAGCAGATATAGTGATCCATAGCCAAGCACTGTGATGGATGGAGATAGAGACAGAGACCCACACTGGAGCACTGGACTGAGCTCCCAAGGTCCCAATGAGGAGCAGAAGGAGGGAGAACATGAGCAAAGAAGTCTGGACCACGAGGGGTGCAACCACCCACGGAGACAGTGGAGCTGATCTATTGGGAGCTCACCAAGGCCAGCTGGACTGTGACTCAAAAAGCAGGGGATAAACCCGGACTCTCTGAATATGGCGGACAATGAGGGCTGCTGAGAAGCCAAGGACAATGGCAAGGGGTTTTGATCCTACTTAAAGTGCTGGCTTTGTGGGAGCCTAGCCAGTTTGGATGTTCACCTTCCTAGATATGGACGGAGGGGGGAGGACCTAGGACTTACCACAGGGCAGGGAACCCTGACTGCTCTTTGGACTGGAGAGGGAGGGGGAGAAGGGTGGGAGGAGGGGGAGGGAAATGGGAGGCTGGGAGGAGGCGGAAACTTGTTTTCTTTCCTTTTCTCAAAAAAAAAAAAAAAAAAAAAAAAACAACCAGATGCTCTTGCTCTTCCTCTTTGTCCCTTGTGCTCCTGGATCACTGGAACAATGGTTTTGTAAGTTTCCTTTCTTCGGATTAGTAAAGCTGAATATTATTTTAAGTTGGTCTGGTTAATTATAACTTCTGATAGACCACACCCATCAGCCTATTCCCTATGGTGGGATACCTTGCTCAGCCTTTATACAGGGAGGGTGGACTTGACATACCAGACGTTACTGACTCCTCCAAGAAGGCCTTGCCTCCTCTGAGGCGTAGATGAGGGGTAGAATGCAGAGAGGTGTGGGAGGGGGTGTAAAAAGGGGAGGGAGGGAGAACTGGGGTTTGTATATAGAAATGAAGGAGCATTATTAAAAATCAGCTTCAAAAAAAGAAAATATGCAAAGCAAACAAGATGCTTTATAGCACATAGTAAGGATTACGATTCTTTTTTAATGTAAAGTATATTTTGAAAACAATATTATTATTTTTAGAACGCATACAAATATCTTTATAATGTTTTGCATTTGATAAGGACCTAGATTTTGGTGTCAGAAAGATCAAGGATTGATCTTGCCATAGTTACTTGTGTTTTTGTGTACAGATCCTAGATGAATCTTCAATCCTGTCTGGTCTTAAGTTTCTTCACCAATGAAGTTGACTATGTTATGCTGTATATAATGACATCAAAGTTTTCCAGACTCTCATTGGCTTAATACACTTTCCACATCTGCATAAAACTAACTGCAGACTTGCCACAGTGTTCCAACACAGGGTCTCCAAGCACCAGCTTCCATCCTATAGCATGCCAGTGTTGGCACATGCTATCATGGCTAAGGCAACTTTGTCACCATGGCAAAGACAGTCTATTTCTAGAAATAGAGCTTATCATATGTATATGCTCACATCTTAAATCATAAAGCAAATAACATACCCATTCCTAACCCAAGGGCAAGATGGGGGAATTCTTGTTTGTTGGAAGTCAGACTGCAATGGGGTGGTGATGGTTCCCTCCTCACATGGTGAGACATCTCACATGGTGAGACATCATGTCCTGTGACAAGACTGCACATAATGCACCCTCTGTGAATGACCATGATTTACCTGTCTCCCACCAATTCTCGGCTGCTTCTCTCAGAGATAGTTTTCAGAGATTGAATTGGATATTGTGAAGCTCTGTTATGGCTTGAATGTTAAATGTGCCCCTATGTAAGTGAATGTGCCTAAACTTGTACTCCTCAGTTTCTGGCAGTATTGCTTTGGGTGCTGTGGAACCTTTAGGTGATGGAACCCCAATGGAAGAGGTAAGTCATTAAGGAGAGCTTCAAGGATCTTGATCTTCCTTCTTGTTTACTGTCTGCTTCTGGTTCCACCAAGAAGTAAAGTGAGTAGTCCCAGCTTCCCACACCCACAACTCTGCATCCACCTGCTGCCATTGCTTACTTTAGATGGTCCAAATCTGGCTGACACCTACTTTTGTTACTGGATTTTCATATATTCCTTATAAATATTTTCACACTACAGTAGCATGGCCAAGAAAAGACAGCACGGACCATTTGGTTTCCAAAGTCCCTGGTGTTTATTATCTTAACATTTGCTGAAAAATTTTGTTAACTATTTCTATTTCAGATAGCTTTGACTTCCTGCAGATATTAAAATTTTTTCTGAGGGGTTAAAGTGTTGGGCAACTCTTTCACTGACTAAAATACTTGATGTGAAAACACGAAGACTGGAGATCAAGTCCCCAGCACTGATATAAGTACCAGGCAGGTGTGGCTTTCTGCCTTCTGGAACCCATCAGTGCAAGAGCTCTGGGTTCAAGGGAGACACCCTGCTTCAACATATTAAGTTCTGAGTGTTCAAGGAAGACTCCTAATATCAATATGTGGTTTTCACAGGCACACATATGCACGCACATCCGTAACAACACACAAATAAACAAGCATATATGCATGAATGCACACACACACACACACCCCTTTTTGTGAGTGTACCCCACTTCCACATATACAAATCACTGTTCTTCTGTAATAGTCTCAGTGTCTCATTACCTACAGGCAGTCTAACTTTGCACTTGCAATTCATATCTCTGTCCCAATTTTCCCAATATCAACTTTATTTTATGTCAATCCCCTCACACCTAAATAAAAGAGAAAGCAACGAGCAGGGGGACTTGTACTTATCTTGCTCTTTTCATTTACTTTATCTTCCCAGTAGTTCTGGCAATGATTCAAAGAAGACGGTGAGCAGTGGAAGCCAAACTGCAAAATGCCTGCAGGACAGTCTCTCTGGTCTCCCAGGAGGGTGGCTGTACATAGCTGGCTCTCTCTCTCTCTCTCTCTCTCTCTCTCTCTCTCTCTCTCTCTCTCTCTCTCTCTCCATTATCCATGACACCAGTTTCAAACTTCAATTAGGGAGCCACTTTCTTTCCTTTTATCTCTTGACATAAGCACTGTCAGATGGGGAATAGATTCTGCAAAGATCAGGGGAGTTTGTCAGCAACCATGGAACTTTTTTATAAAATCATGTTGGAGGGGAGAAAATGGCTGTAAATCCTGTCCAAAAAATACTTTATGGAGCCCACCTGTCCACAATGGATAAATCAATTGCTCTAAATTAAATTCTCTAAACCTGAAAGACCTGTGTCTGGTACTGGATTTATTTGGACTCTAGGAAAACGGTAATTTTCTAAGTCAACATCCTGACCCCACTTGACTTAGCTACTGATCATGATAAAGCCTTTCCTTACCACTTGTTGCTCTTTTTCAAGGATTGAGACAGACATCCTAGGGGAAAAGAGACCCACGTCCAAGGGACAGAAAGTAATCAAGATGTGTCAACTAAGACAGTAGAAGCACTGCATCACAGATATGGGCTGTCAGGTTCAAAGGTTGCTGGCCCTAGCGGGAGTGAGAACATTGAAGATAGGATGCTGCAGCTGCTCTAAGAGCCTCTCCTCATCAGTGCCAAAGGGGCACCAATTGAGACTCCTTTCTCCATCTTCCCATTGGATTAAGGGCATGATAATTTGTGCCATGGTTCTTCAGTGTCCTACTGTTCATCCTCTTCCTTAAACATCCCCATAGTTTACCATATGAGATAGGTAGAGCAACAATGTCCATTGCAGACTGGAGTCATAATTTCTTAGTACAAATTTGAATGGTAGGCACCAATATATAAACATTTTACCCTATGAGTGACTCCAATACAACTCAAATCTACTTCCAATGCAAAGAAACTGTTATTAAGTAGGTTTGCTATCTGACCATCTATTTTTTAAGGAAGGAGCTTCCAAGATCATCTGACTTGATTCTTTTCTTTTGGGGGATAAAGTTGAAACTCCAAGCAAAACTGAAGTCACCCAGAGAAACTTGTTTTGGCCTCTTTTATTCACTTTTTTTGTGGTAAACTCAAATGTAACTACTCACCCAGGACCATAACTCTTTTAGCTTAGGGATGCTGGTGAGTGAATGGCTATCATAGTGATGATGAATCATATCATTACCAGAAACTGCTAAGATCATTTGGAGAGGCAATTATCACAGGAAGTATGCTTCCAGAAGCAATGCATGTGGTATTTGAGGGCATGAACAGAACCACAGGATATGCCCCTGAAGGTTTCCTGGGAGCATCAATGAGCCCTGGAAAGGTTTTGTGAATTCAAGACACTTTCTCTTGAGGCCATCCCAGAGTCGTATTCTCTGATTCATCTATTTGTATGTTGAATTAAGAGCGGCGAGGCTGCGTCCCCTGCACCCGGCCGCCCACATGGCTAGCTTAGCTTATG
>NC_022016.1:969091-983626 GCF_000317375.1 Microtus ochrogaster
TTAACCTGCGTCTGTCTGGAGTGCGGGAACCATGGCGACTCACTGACTCAGCTTCTTTCTCCCAGCATCCTGTTCTGTTTTCTACCTAAGGGTTGGCCTATGAAATGGGCCTAGGCAGTTTCTTTATTAATAAAAAATCATTCCCACATCATTTGTAGAAGTTGATGATTTTTCTTTGAAGCTACTGCTGTGATGAGGCCTCACCTCTGCATTGTTTAATGTGACAGAACAAGAGAACAGTGAGTCTGTCTACAGAATGAGTTCAAATGCAATATCTTCCAGATTCTGCATCCCGAGTTATCCTAGACCCATGCCACCATTCCTGGAAATTTTAGTTTTACACCATGCTTGGGCTGAAAGCAAGTAATTTAATCTATATGTAATTGAAGATGTGTATTCAAACAAGAATACGACAGGGACAGACTGTAAAGTTCTTTATAATTTTTGTTGTAAATAAACACATACCTTTATAGAAATGCCATTTGGTTGACTCATTCTTTCCCTAGATCCCCATGAAGAACTTTCATTTGTTCTCCGAAATTTAACATTGCTTTGAAAAATAAAGTCCTTAGGCTGATTAGGTCACCTTATTTGCAAATGAGAAATCAAAAATATTCTTCCTTTTAAAGACTTGTTTGGAAACTATATGATAAGCTAAGAAAATTGACCTTGTGATCTAGAAGATTTGCACTTGATTCCTGTCTCTTTTTTTTTGTCTGCGCTACAACTTTGGATACCTTTCAACTATTTCAGATAGTTTCGGTCACAGTAAAATAACTGAAGACAAGCTTGTCCAGATTTTGAGGAAGATATTTCTTGTAAAGTAACTAGAAATGATTTACTAACTACAAGGTACTTCTCCCACAAGGTAGAGGCAGAACAAAAGTTAAATTCTAATGTCCTTTAACTGTCAACATGTTGATTCACTAAGATGTACATTTCTATAATTTTTCAAGTCCTAGTGTCTGTGCTCACATTTAGTTTTTATTGAATATTAAAAGTGGTGACATTTCTATTATATTTACTGAGTAAATTTCCTTCCTTTATCCATCTAAGAATTCGGTTCCTGATTATTTCCTCCTTTCCATTTCTTAAATCAGTGCTGAAATTCTAACTCTTATGAAATGCTCTCTTTCTTCCTTCTTTGCTATTTTCCTTCCTTTTGCCACCTTCTTAAGCATTTAAGTTTATCTGTTTTAACATTTGGCTTTCCTTGTTATAATTGCCTCTTAATTCATCTATGTCAATCATTCCTATAAGCCAGGTGACCCCCAATTCTTGTCTGTCCCTACGACAGTCTGACCTTCAAGTTTGTGGCTCCCCTATTGGCTTCCCTTGTGTAACCTGCCCTTTCTCCAGTTTGCCTCCCCTGTAATTAGCATTGCCAATTCTAGCTCAGAACGCCAGACCAAGACTAGGAGTAATTGCTGCTCGAGACTCCTCCTGACACAAATGTTGACATTCTGTTGGCATAACTTGCAATAATGTATGCAGATTGCATCCTTCCAGGGCCTTAATTATTACTTCTCAGCAAGAAATAGTCAGGTTATTCCCTGGCTTGATTTCTAGGAGTCTAGTTCCCTTTTGGAACAGCGTCATGTAGAAAATGAAAATGAAAAGCAGAGAAGAGGCCTCAGAAGGACTAGGCAGCACATAGCAATAGGACACAAAGGGTAGGAATGGCTTGGGAATCTGGGGATCTGAGGACTCTCCATTCTCAGCTTCCTGTAAGCTTTATTACTTTTTGAGCCTGGGAGTCTGGGGTGGCTGAGTTGGTGGACTCTCACTCCAATTGTCCTTTATTCTTTTTTTTTTGACAGGGATTCTCTTTAGTTTTGGAGCCTGTCCTGGAACTAGCTCTTGTAGACCAGGCTGGCCTAGAACTCGCAGAGATCCACCTGCCTCTGCCTCTGTCTCCTGAGTGCTGCTTATTCTTAAATGCTGCCCGTGATCCCAAAGGAAGCTGAAGGCTTGCCAACCTCACTTCAGTAAGTGACTCCGAAATGAGTTGAAAATAGAATAGAAGGAAGGTGGATCAATGATTCCAGAGCAGTGACTTTTAGGAAATGATTGAAACATTAGAAGCTACTTCTTTATTTCTTGTTGCTGAAAACAAACAAACAAACAAACAAAAACCCAAATAGATCATCACATATTAGAAACTATTTCAACCTTTTGACCTTTCCCCTTTCTAATCAAGTATCAGTCACCTACAGTTTGAGCATAAAATGGTCCACTTTATCAATTTTATTACTGATATAATTAGTATGATTATTAACTGTTTCCTTTGACAATTTCATTCTACTTACCCTCATCCTACCTTCCACCTTCTCTCATCTACCTCCTACCCAGGTCAGTTCTCTTTCCTACAAATCCTTTTCCACTTTCTTGTTCTTTGTTATTAGAAATGAGCCCATGTGCCCGATTAAAACTAACCGAAAGACAGATCAGAACACTCTAGCAAGGTTGATTGACTTGAGAAAAAAATTCAACCTACTTTGTGGTCTCCTCTATCAGTTTTCTAGAATCTGATTACTGCTTTTGACCTCAGCTTGAGATTCGCTGAGATCTCAGGTTCTTTCCTAATTTATCGGTTTTGTTATATGTATTTGAGGTTGATATGATGACATGTCAGTTGACACCTCCTATTTAATAGAGCTCAAATCTACTCAATTTCTACGAATTGAAATCAAGTTAAAATATAGCAGGTTTAATTGATTAGCCTTTAGAGACCCAAGTTTGCATCCCATCTTTAGGCTTAAGGAGAAATGTACTGGGTACATATTGTTGGGTAAAATGAATTCTACTCAGGGAAAAGAGTCGCTTGTCACCTGCTTGCTGTTTTTGTCTTGGAAAGTAGTTAGAAAGGTGAGAGTAGTAGGCTCCCCATCCTGGAACACGTATATTCTAAGGGGAGTATGCAGGTGACACTGGTGCTCTAAGACTCATGGTCCTATCTATAATATATGATTTTCTCCCAAATAGGGACTGCACAGTGCAAATGCATCCCCCTCCCACTCCTTCTGTTTCACAGAAACCTCAGCACATCATAAATCCTTCAGGAGGTCTCCCAGGGGAACTTTATTTCTCTTCTCATTTCCATTTTGCTCGAGCTCTCTATGTTTCTGGCAACCACTGCCACAGATCTGTTGCCCAAATGTGGGAGTTTGTAGGGCCAGGAGCTGTTGTTAAAGCTCCTCATTAATATCCTTGATGGGCTGACTCCAGATGTATCCAGACCCATTAGGAGATGATGGTTAATTTAGTGCTTTGAGCAGCTCTGATAAATTTGAATCCACGTGGTTCCTCTGGGCACCTAGATAAAGAACAGGGGACAGACGTTCACTCTTTTGTCCACAAGCCCTGGATCTTTTGATAAAGCAGAGATGGAATCAAAGGATACAAATAACTCTTGTCTAAGAATTATGGACAGTAGATTTTGTGAAATGTGAATCTTCTAACCTAGTCATCCCTATTTTCAAAGCGTCTCAGGTTCTCTAATCCACCTGAGAATTGAGCTTCTTTCAAGCATGTATTTCCAATACTTTTATGTGTGGATGCAAACATCCCTTCCAACATGACAGCCCTTTAGCTTCCCCTTCCTATCTGTATAACAACCAAGTCAGTCTCCTTCTCTCCATTATTGTGTATTTTTGTGCTTCCCATCATCCTTTCACATTCCATAATCTCCATCTAGACTTTCATCCTGTGAATTGAGATCATTAAGCAAAATACCAAATAAAAGAGCCAGGAAAATGCTCAGTTTTTACATAATTTATTTTTATTTCCATTTACAGTAATTAATTTTCTTATTTTCCCTCTCATTTTATTTGTTATGTTTGTTGTTTCTGAATAGTTTCCCATTTTGAGATCACAACTTCTTAGGTATTCTCTTCTTATTTATTTTTTCACCTTTGATACATAATATGGGACCTTGTATATTTGAAATGAGAGTGTATTCTATGGTTTTCTTTGAGATATTTTATCTGGCACAACTACTTTGAAGATGGACTCTAAAAGAAAATGTGTTTTCCTCCACAATACCACCTTGGAGGTTTGGATTAGGTTCAAGGCCCTTTGAGTAACATAATATTGATTTCCAAATGATCATTCAAATTTTAAAAAGAAAACAAAACAGAGCAAAAACTAAGCATTTTTAGTAACAAAACTTCCAAATATAGGTTGCACATAAACTTAGCAGAACAGAAAAAAAATGTTTTCTAAGTTCTTTTGTTTTGATCAAATCAAAGTGAGTCAGCTGCACATTTCTTCTCTGATTTTTAAAACCATTCATTTTGGGGGTTGGTTATCATCTTTGGATACTCTGTACCAGTGGTTCTTAGCATGTTTCCATCATAACTTCCCTGCACATGATAAGTTTTGTTAACTTAGGTGTATAGGTATATAAAATAGATAATTTTTCTTATATATATTTTTACAAGATGGATGTGTTTTATTTTTACAGATAGAATTAAATCTTGTCTGAGAATTTAGGCTGAGGATGTGCAGCATCTTTAGTAGTTGATTGATGCTTTGATTTCACAATTGTTAATGTTCTGAGTACTACCACTTTGCACAAACATAGGGTATAAATGGACAGAAGTATGTTTAGCACCATTGCGGAAATTGTTGGGAATTCTATCATAATCCTAAATCAAAATTCAATGAAAGATTTCTTTTAATGGAACTCTGTCAGCAACTCAAACAATAAATTTTAAAATCAAGCAGTCTAACACAATGCAGTCCAAAGATATATTTCATGGATAGTTACATGCTGAAAAATGACACTAGGAAAGTACTGCTTTTTTTTGATAATTAAGCAATTTTCTTTCTGTAGGATAAGAAACCTTCTGTGTACAGTTAAAACATTACAGTTCATAATAAGCATTTGTCTTGAATATGCTCTTTCAGGTTTTTATTGGTATTATGTGGTATCATATCATAGGCAATGTGAAGGTCTCATGTCTGCAAATGTCACATTGGTATCATCAGATTCTTTATGCATTATACATCATTATAGAAAATAATATATATAAAATCATGTGTTTTAGAGATTCAATTATTCTTTAATTGTTTTTTATGTATGTATTATACATGCTTCATTAAAATATAATTACCTAACTTATCCTCTTTCTGTTTCCTCCCTCCAGCCCCTCTCTTGTCACCTCCTATTAATGGATCACAGGCTGCAGTATTAGTTAAGATCAACTCTACGCATGCTTTGTCCTGTATAAGAACAGGTGATATCTTTCAATTATTCACAGAAGAAAATGAAATGTCCTACTTTCCATTTGTCCAGTCACCACTAGCACACTTGGTCCTCTGTAGTCCATCATGTGTTCTCTTCTCCAGCTAAGGTCTCAGTCATCCTCCATTCCTGTGATTTTTGTTCCCTGAATTACTATCCATATAAATGATCTTTATGTTTGCTTCAAGTTCCATGACAAATACTTCCCAGAGCAATTTTCTGGCCCTAAAAGTACTGTTGCTGTCTTCTTCATTAGCCTATAGTTTCAGTTAATATTTGTTTATCATAACATTTTATCTCTTAGTGATATAGATTCTGTTCTTCTTCTTTTTTTCTTTCTTTTTTTTTTTAGTTTCTTTTTCCTATTAAATAGTAAACCATGAGTTTGTTCTCTGGGGGGCAGTTTAAATATCCTGTGGGAGTGGTCTTGAGCATCTCTGTGGAGGGGTCACCATTTGGCTAACTTTCTCAGAAATTGAGTCTGGACTGAGGCAACTCCCAGAGGAGGGGGCCTAGGATGGAACTTTGCACCTAACCAGTTAGCATCTGACTCTTTTAGCAAAGCATAAAATGCACACTTTGAACCACACCAAGGTTTCATTTCTCTAACAAGCTTGCTAATGAGGTCATATAAGACTTCTTTAATAAGCCCCCTACACTTGGGGAATGGTGCGTTATTTTTGACTTCTTCTTTTTTTAATTGTTTTTTTTAATTAATTTATTTATTTATTAAAGATTCTGTTTTGACTTCTTATACACTCCTTCCTCATCATGCAGAAGCTACCATTTTCCTGGTTGTCACCTATACTCTTTCCACAACATCCACACCAGAGTTCCCATTACCTCACACAGGTTTCAAATGTTATTGGAGCCCTTAGAACTATGTGCTCTTTACCTGATTGTCTATTTAGTTTCTCTTGGTTTTGTATCATTACATGAGAAGACCTGGGATCAAAAAGACCACACTTGCAAATTTTAGACAGTGTTTATAACCATGGCTTTAGATTTTGTCCCTAAGATAAGCCATGTCCTTGAGGCTTATGTACTAAATAGGTCTTGGTCATGAAAGGGTTTATTTAAGACGTCCCAGATTTTACATTACTCTGTTAAAAAGAATACAGACAACACACTTGATTTTATTTCTGAATATTTTATTTGTTTGTTTTATAGTTTTAGAGTTAAATTCAGGATGTTGTGGTTGGAATGTGAAATGTCTAACAAAATCAAGAAGGGGGAAGGGATAACATCTGGCCATCATCCCACTTGAAAACTATTCTTAAGACGTTACCCAAAATGAGCTGTTAAAAAATAATTATTTTCAACAATATTTAAGAGCCATCCTCTTTAGTTTCATTTCTCATGTCATTTGGGGATATTTTCTGTTCCAGGACTACACATGAGTTAAAACCAAGAGATATCCACCTTCTTTTATATATCCTAGAGAAGGAGATATGCATTTTAAAACACTTATCCCCAAAATATAAAGCATTTATGACAGTTATGGGTTTGCACAAGATAACATGAAAGAGTATGTAGGAGTACGTATTTGCATGTAGGAATATGTATTTGCAGTGTCCCAATGGAAGAAGACAGCAGAGCAGAGTCTTATCGGATAAAAAGTTATACAGGTGAAAGTGTCAGAAAATTGCTTTCTGAAGCAGTAAGCATATAACCAAAGTTGTAAGAAAGAAACAGCAAGGGTTTACCTGTGTATGAATGTGTTAGTGTAAGATATTAAGTGATATCAGAGAGTACAATGTGAATAAAAACAATGGCACGGAATGGAATAGATGATGATGCTGGGGACTTGTTGTGGAAGGTCTTCCAAATCAAATACAGGAGCTGGAGATACAGCTCAGGTAGATACATGCTAGAATGTGCACAGCTGTGTGTGAGTTACTTTTCTCTTTGCTACAAAGAAACACCCACCAAACAAGAGCAATTTTAAGAGGAAATAGTTTATTGTGGATGTCTATCATGGCAGAGACAACATGACATCAGAAAAAAGAGTCTGGTTGCTCTTATTATCTACAGTTAGGAAAACAGATTGATCGAGAAATGTTACAAAAGGTTACAAACAAGAAAAGGTTACAAAATCTCAAGACTCACCATAGAGGTTCACTTCCTCTAATAAGGCTCCACTTCCTAAAAGTCCCACAACTTCCCTGAGCCATTAGCTGAGAAAAGAACATCCAAATACTTACACCCATGGAAAATTTAAATCACAACACCCTGGGCTGACTCCCCGGACTGCAAAACAAATGGATAAAAGTTAAGAAGCAAAATAAGAGTAATTCGAATCCATTAAGAGGTTGTAAGCACCAGGGCACCTTGGCGGATTTGTCAGATAAGGGTACCTATAAGAAGTGATTCATATTAAGACTACACCTATTTCTTCTTTCTTCTATGAGTTTTAAAAGCCATAGTGTCCTAGAATTAATATCACCTATGCCTAGTCTCCAAATTGCTATGGTAGTTCTCCCTCCTCGTAGGGGAAGAACAAGAACAGCTGGTCACCATCCTACTTGAAAACTATTCTTGAGATGTTTCCCAAAATATGCTCTATGTCTCATTCAAATTGAATTTATTCTTGTTTTCACAAGCAGCGCCCTAGTTAGTTGTTCTTTCAGAGGTGGTTTGATAGATGCATTATAGTTTCAGGAACTTCAAAAGCTGTGCATGGTGTGATGCAGGGAATCATTTTCCCTTAGGAACCGAATGCAATCAGTACTTTAACTAAACAGCTAGAGCTATTTCCACCATTGTTTCCTTATGTTTCTAAACATCCACTCAATTCTGCTAATTTCATGAGGAACTTTATCAAAGTCCTTATGGGAAAAATTTCTAGGGAGGCAGACTACAAAAGTATACTCATTTTATCGATGAAGAAAAGAACAAATAATGTCATTGGGGATTATAGAGTGGAGAGGAGAATGGATGGTGAAGCTGGGAACTAAAGTCTTTTGCTCATTAGAATGTTTGCCAATAAGTGCTAAGTTTGTGTGCACACTAAATAGACAAAGATATTTTTGTCCTATGGATATTTACTTATTACGTATATATTTTGTGCCAGAAACTACTGCAACCATAAATAAACTATACGGAACTATCCCCAGAAAGTATATACTCTAACAACAGAAATAAAAAAGAAATAGATAAACAAATAAACACATAACATAGTATCAGACATATGTGTACAATGATGTTCACAAAGCACAGTGATAGGATATTAGATTGGATGATACTCTGTTAAATAGAAGGTTGAGAGGTTGCCTCCCTGAAGTAATTACTGCCAAGCAGATAGCTGAATGGAGACAAAAAATGGGCAGTGTTTATGCTCCATAGAAAACATCACAAGTGAGCAGACTCTAAATGAGAAGGTTCTCAGCTGTGTGTATTAAAATCAGGAAGACAGCTGGGCGGTGGTGGCGCACGCCTTTAATCCCAGCACTCAGGAGGCAGAGGCAGGCGGATCTCTGTGAGTTCGAGACCAGCCTGGTCTACAGAGCTAGTTCCAGGACAGGCTCCAAAGCCACAGAGAAACCCTGTCTCGAAAAACAACAACAACAACAACAACAACAACAACAATCAGGAAGACAGTGGTGAAGAGATTAAACTAAGAAGGGTCCAGAAAGGCAGAGGGGAGGGAGGAGTATTTTGATTCACAGCCTTAGGGGATTCAAGCCATCATGCTGCAGAAGACATGGTGGCTGAAGGTCTCAGTGGGTAGTGGCAAGAATCATGGTGCAGCTTCTTTTTATCTTGTTTGATCATGAAAACTAAGAGCTTCTGCTGGAAGCAACACCTCTAGACTCAGTCCCCATGAGTCGTTTCTGTTAGAGAGAGCAGCCCCAGAGTTTCCACAATGACTTGGTGTAGTGCTATTATCTGGAGACCAGTGATGGAAGCACATGGCCCATGTGGAGCATTTCACACTCAAATCTTTAACGAATAGAACACTGAAGTAAGCACTTATAAGGATACTTTGTATACAATGACCATGGGGGTCTGTCAGTGCCTCAGATTTTTATCTTATTAACAAAAATAATATTTGTACTGTTACATTGAATAAGGCAGACCACGCTGAAGCTGTTAAGGATTCCTTATACATCATATAGAGTTGGTAGATTTTATTAGTATCTCACTAAGAGAGGAAACATGGTAGACAGAATAGAAGAAGAAATGAGAAAGAAAGACAAAATGTCTATCTGATGCCAAAGGTGTCTGGGAAAGGACACGGTTAGTAAATGTGCCCCACTTCTGCGGAGGATGACGGTGATTTGAAGAAAGAGCACTTCTGCAGGTTGTCATTGCGGACAGACTTTAGGGTCACAGGTCCGATGACAGGCAAGAGGCAAGATGCATCCTCCTTTATCATCCTAAACTGTCAAATCTTCTATCTTCTATGCTAAAAGATCTTTATTTGCTCCAACAACAATTCTGCTTTTCAATAATATGCTTGGAAGAGAGGACACAGGCCTCTGGGAATCATGTCAGTACTTGGTGACATTTGTTAAAATTAGCTGATGGGCAGCCTTCTTTTTCCCAAGAGAAACAGAGGGAGGCTCACATCCACATTCTTCTCTCCCTCTTCCCCCTCCCTTATCCTTTTCCTTGGATGAAAATAAAATGTGACTTTTCTCCTTAGTAATTGATGTTCTGTCTCATTCCCTGAAGCAGTGTAGGCTTAGCAAAAAAGACAGTGTCTCATCTTCCTTGTTCTTGGCTCTAATAAAATATATCCTGGTTGACATCTTTTCAAAATTGAACAGTGAGCAAGAGGACCTAGTATACTTCCCACTTGCCTAATAACCTCAAGGACTGATGGTTTATTTACAGAGGAAAAATGGGGAAGCGTGATTTGGATAAGAGAGAAGTCAGAATGTAACGCTAATCATTTGCTCAATGGTTTGTATACTGACCTATCTTCTCACCTATCCATTTTTCTCTTAGTTTAATAACTTACCCACATTCATGCACTCATTTATGCAACTTTTATGTTCTTTCATTACAAGCAACTTAAATCTGAATGTTTTAAGGAAGGAAAATATGAGATATGTGTGAGCTCATATCTCCAGGAACTAAACTATTCTTATAAGTGGAGTTTTGCTCTGCCAATATTCATGTGTTAAAGTGTAAGCCCTTACAACTTGAGAATGCAATACTGTTTTGTCATTATAGCATGACCTCCACTAATGTAAAGCAAACTAACTTAAAGTCAGAGAGCCTTGTCTGAGGTCAGGCCTCTCAGACAAAGGATATATTTTAGAATTTGTAAACTGAAGTCAGGTTTAAGCAAGATCAAGGGATTTGATACCCATCATCTAATGTGACTAGTGCCTTCATAATGGAGGAATTTGAATACAGAGACAGACATAGGGAGAATATAATGTGAACAGACAAGAGAAAAAGGAGCCATCAAGAATCCAAAGAGAGATGCCAAAACAGATCTTCACGTAGGCTACAGAAGAAACCAATTAGGTTACCACCTTAAATTTAGATTTCTTACAAACCGTGAAGAGATAAATTTTTGTAAAACCACTTAATTAGCGGGACTTTGCAATGGCAGCCTTAGCAAAATAGTGCAAGAACAGATATAAGGATTATTGAAAATGGGCTGGGGAGACAGATGGCTCTGCAGGTAAGCATCCCTACAGCACAGCCATGAGGATCTTAGCTAAAAAACACAAGAACCCATTTTAAACATGCCTGGCATGAGCACATGAACCTGTACTCCTGGCTCAGTGAGGGATGTGGAGACAGCAGCATCTCTGGGGCTTACTTGGCCTCTGGAATAACTTGAGGTTCCATGAGAGACTCTTCCTCAAGGGGATAAGATGGCGTGATGGAGTGAGGTTGTCAGTGTTCTCTTTTAGCCTCTCTGTGTGAGCATTATACAGACAAACACCTTTACACACACACACAACACACTGGTACCATAAGCATATTGAACCCCCACAAAAATAAGGGTTTATTAAAAACAAGCCAAAATATTAAGAAACTCTGAACAGTTACAAAGATCTCAGCAGGTATATTTCCATGCTCCTTCTTATACATCCAGCTATGAAAAGACTCCACTTAACCAATCTCTCAAATTGCAAATGTCTTCATTTCAAAAAACATTTTCAAATTTTTAAATTATGCACAACTATGTATGTCTGTATGTGGTTAGTGCATATAAGTGCAGTGCTTGCTCATGGAGGCCAGAAGAAGGCATTAGATTTTCCCAAAGCTGGAGTTGCAGGCAATAGTGTCCCATCAAACTTGGGTGGTGAGAACCTCTTATAGCTAGAGGTACAAATTGTTATGATCCCTCCTATGTGGGTGCTGGGGATCAAATTCTGGTCTTCTGCAAGGGAAGTGCTCTTAACCACTGAGCCTCTCTATCTCCTCTCCTTTTTCTGAATTAACCTCTCCCAGCAGGAATGAGGAAGCATGTAGGCAGTCAATGAATCAGCCTCTTTAAAAATCTGACAGCAACTTGTAAGATTTATTATACATACACTGAGCAATATCTTTTGTCCCAGATTTGAGTTAAGGCTCTAGGAAAACTGCCCCTCAAGTAAATTTTTCTTTACCAGAGGAAGGAAATAAATCACGCGTGCACCTAACCAGTTAGAAGGGCAAATACATGCAGGGTGGTGGTGACACTCACCTTTAATCCCAGCACTTGAGAAGCAGAGGCAGGTGGATCTCTGTGAGTTCAAGGCCAGCCTGGTTTATAAGAGCTAGTTCCAGGACAGGCTCCAAAACAACAGAGAAACCCTGCTTCAAAAAAACAAGCAAACAAACAAACAAACAAAGAAGGGCAAACACTCATTCTAAATCTAAATTTCTGGCAGAGGAAAAGGCAATCATGGATGACTTCTGTAGGAGTTCAAGGTAAAGCTTTGTGAACAGGTGATATCAAATATAAACCATGATGTGTGGGTAAAGTATAAACCTGGCAGTATAAAAGGAGAAAGTGTTACCTAGGCAGGGAAACAAGAAAGGATCACCCATGATGGCAAGCAGAGAATTCTATCTTGCAAGGGATTAGTACATGAAATAATAACAGATTCATTTAGAGACAACGCTAACAAGTCACCAAAGATTAAGTCTTTTGGTTCAGGGCTTGAACTTCATACAGCTGAAAGTGGGAAATATCAATATGATCTTACAAGGGCACCAGCATGATTTGACTCTGAATTCGGAAGTACAGTGATGGATGGCATAGACCAAAGTCATTAAAGGTGAGTCAGCAAGTCAACAAATAAGTCAGCAAGAAAAGAAAAAGGCCTCTAGAAAGTGTCCTACACACTTAGCCTACATATTTCTGTACCCATCACTGGCTTTACTGAAACTTCTTTTGGGAAGTCCTACCTAACTCTCTACTTCCAAAGCTTCTGATTCAACCTTCTTCATGAAGAATTTCTTATTTCCTCAACTGGTAAAAACACCACTACCCTCTTATTCATGTTATTGCTTTAACTGTTCTGCCCTTTCAAGAGTCTGGAGGAATTTCTTTCAAGGATGTATTCATGAAGCAACTTGAAAAGACCTACTGTTTGTCGGGAACTGTAATGGGTACTGGGCTCCAGAAATGACCTATCAGTTTCTCTTTTTTTATATATATTAAGAAAGCATTGTTTTGGAGCATACCCTTGTGGTGAGTCTTGTGATTGCAGCTACTCCTGAATCTGAGGCAGAGGGATTACAACCTCAATGTCTGCCTGAACTGAAGAATAAATTCAAGGCCAAATGAAAATAAAAGGCACAAAATGGGCCGGTGAACACAGTGTTGTGGTGGCGGGCTTCCCTATATGTGTGAGGCTCTGCGTTGTGTGCCCCAGCACCACATCTTTTTATAACATGTTCTACTGTGCAATTCCATTCTCTCTTTCTGGGCGGGAAGGTCTCTAAACTTATACAGCATAGCCACTCACAGTGTTTATCACCTTTGCCAGGCACAGGGTCCAATCCCTACATTTAAGTGGCAGATAGCAATGCCTTGTTTTCTCAAGTGAGGGCTATATTTCACACCAAACCTATAAATCCCCAAATATATACTCTATGACCTTGGATACAGCCTCCTGCCACTTACTTGGGTTGAGGTTATAAAAGGCAAAATGTTATGTTGATTGATTCTTTATCTTAATTACAAATCTTTTTATGCTTTTCTGTGCCTATAATATTATATTATGCACCCGAAATGCTTGCATCCAAGTACCTCTCAATGGTGATTGAACATTCAACACAGAGCACGGCGGAGCTACAAATGGCCTCATTATTCCTTATGGCATCTTGGAGAGGCAGCTTAGAGACAGGCATCAGTTTCTGTGCTTGTTATGTAGGAAAAAAGATACCCAAGTTGGTCTGGATATGACCTGAGGTCGCAGTCATATCCACATTAGGAACACATAGAGAAGTCATGAAAGCCTTTCCAGCTGAGTTCCCTATTTAAAGATTGTAAAACTAAGTCTCAGATGAGAAAACAACCAAAGCCAGGGAATGAGAATGCTTTTGTCAAGTTGAGGCTTTTGTTTCCCCCATTTTTAGTAATCAGTGATGAAAGCCAACAACACACCTTTTCCACACAGTAGTCAGAAGGTGAAAAATCTCACATCTTTCATGTGAAAGTAGGACGCCCAGAACCTAGCACAGCTATACAGAGCAGTAATCCTAGCGCTCAAGAGACTGGGGAAAGAGGATCACAATATTAAGACCAGCACGGTTACAACATGAGGTTGTGACTAGGAAAGAAAGAACAATCCACCAAAATCAAACTTGAATGCAGGTAGTGTATTTGCTTCCCTATGCTTTTACTCTCTCTGTCTGTGTGTTTTTATACCACAGTAGCCCTCCATCTCATTTTTAGATTTCTGGCTATCTTTGACTGTTGCCAAGGAAAGATAAGTTAATGTCTTAAAATCATGGGACTTTTAGCCCTTCAAACTCCTTAACTCAGACGTCCTTAACTGCTGATCACCCAGGGCCATTCTTTGTAAATAACTTTAAGATTATGAACTCACCACTTTTTAAGTTGGCCTATTTGGGTGACTTCTGTTATTATGAAGAGATTGTAGTTTTCCGATAGGGTTCCATCTAGTAAACATGCAGAAAGAGTTTGTTTCCAGCCCAAATAAAGTTTCAAATCTACCCTTTGCTTTTCTAGCTAAACATTCTCAGTCCTCCCCAAACACCTTCCAGTTAAACAGATTCCATGACATGGATGCAGGTACTTGTCCAAACTCTCTCTAGCCCTTCAAAACTCCCTTCGATCCCTTTTGTTGTAGTCTTTTTTTTTT
>NC_022016.1:989721-996427 GCF_000317375.1 Microtus ochrogaster
GAACAAAGGAACTCCCGCCCGCTTGGGTGCCCTGAGGATTCCGACCCAGTGCCCAGACAGGCTGGGCTGTGTGATGCTATGAGTCGAAAGAGGACAGTGAGGCCGAAGTGGGGAGGGTTCTGGATGAGTGGTGGGTGAGATAGGAAGAAAGATGCAGTATGCAGGGAGTAGAGGCCCTGCAGAGAGCCCAGAAGGATAGGGGGATGAGGAACTTCTGGGTTCCCGTCCCAGGCTTCCGCTGCGGGGTCAGACACTCACCCCAATGTCGGCTCCCCTGGCGCCAAAGATCAGGTCTTCTTGCTGGATGCTTAGCTCGTAAACCCCTTTTGTTGTAGTCTTGATGCTTACTGTTGACTTCTGACTGTCTGCAAATGCATGTTGACTTAATGGTGGTTGTCTAAAACTTCCAGCTCTTTTTCATTAGGCAGTGGTTCTCAACCTACCTAATGCTGTGGCCCTTTAACACAGTTCCTCATGTTATGGTGACCCTCGACCATAAAGTTATTTTCATTGCTACTTCATAGATATAATTTTGCTACTGTAGTGGGTCATAATGTAAATATCTGACATGTAACATCTGTGAAAGGACCATTTACCCCCAGAACTAGTCACGGTCCAGAGGTTGAGAACCACTACCTTAGGGCTTTTGCAAAATCACAATTTCCCCAGTTAATTATGAGAAACAAACATCTCCCAGGGATGTGTGTTTATTGAGGGACATCTACAGAGTTTAGATAACATAATACCACAAGGGGTAGATTTCTATTGGCAGACATTTAGACATAGTACCCTTGAGAAGATCTGAGGGTCATCCTTACAGCTATTCCTCTTATTGCTTCTCTTTTCTGCTTCATATGCTCTGTTCATCTCTCCCACACATGAGAGGAAGGATGAAAGGGTAATTGGAGGCATATCCTTCTTTTATTCAGTTCCTCTCCTTAAATATGGAATGCTGATTCCCAAAAATACATAATTAGCCTCAAACCCCACTTACTGCTATCCATGTAGTCTCAGGTCCTGCACTGCTCATAGTCATTGATTTTAATGGATATTTCATAGACACTGGAAGATGGAACCTCTGTGCTAATGATCGCCTAATATTTAATAAACAGTTTTACAACCTGTTAACTTGCAAGTGGCAGCAATTAATCAAAAATGATAAATAATTAAGGCCTAATTACATGGTATCAGTCATTTCATTTTCCAGCCCATGCAGTTCCTGGATTTTTGCTGCTGAATGGAGCTCTTTCTCCATCTCTTTGCCACTGTTTGAATAAGGCTGGGGAGGCTCTGGGTCCACACATGACCCAGGGGTGACCAAGGGTAAATTGACTTATTTGATTGGTAATTGTAATGTTTCTCTCTTGTAAACATTTTACATTGGAATTAGTTTTGCACTGTGAGTCTGGAAGAACAAAGGCAGAGACTGATGGAAGGATTCAGTCTTCGAGATGTGGAATAGAAGCCACAACCATAAGAGACAGGTTGGCTGAACTGTCTTGTAACTGTCTGTAAAGATAAAAATGAGACTTTTTGTAAATGAACCTACACTAGCTCAGAAGTGGGTATAATGAAGATTTCTTTATTTAGGGGCGGACACACAGATGCCAGTCCCCTGCAAGAGCAGGAAACAGGAACCAAATTCAGCAGCCAGGCAAGAGAAGAGAAGAGAAGAGAAGAGAAGAGAAGAGAAGAGAAGAGAAGAGAAGAGAAGAGAGAGAGTACAAGCTTTAAGGATGCATTTGTAGTATAAGAGAACTTTTTACTACCTAGGTAACTAGATGTAATATATTCTTATGATTATCTAATTCAGTATATAAGGAGGAAGGTATTATTGTACTCTTTCTTTCATGGTATGTATCAGTCCATGGCCTAAGTACAGAGGGGGGCTTTGTTGTTTGAACAATAGTGATCTCATGAACATATGCAGAACAATTTTCAGTGCTTTGGTATTTGCACCTTTTGAGGCCCCCGACTAGAGCTCTGAAGATTGCATACAACCATTTTCATTTCACAGGTCTTATAGTGACCAGGTAATGCAGGCTATACATAGATAAGTGATGCAGCTGCCTTTATGGAATGAGGAGTTTGATTAGGTTATGAATTTGAAGTCTTTGAACTTGATTCCCTAGTGCTGAAGTTCCTACAATAATTATTTCTATAAATAGGACATCACAATCATAACTTTTGAATTTCTCCACAATTCCACATTAAGTCAAAGCATCTAGGCTTACTTATTTGAGTGTGATTTGTAATTGATTGGTGTGCTAGCATGTTACTTTTATTAGAAGAAAATACACAGGTGATTCACACTTGTAATTCCAGCATTTGGGATGCTGAGGCAGCAGGGTTGCTTTGAGTTCTAGGCTTGCCTGACTAGAGTGAGACTGTGTCTTAAAACTCTACTTAGGAAGAAATAAGTTAGTTATTGGTATACCCCAGCTTCCTTTGCTCCTCCTAGATGCTGAGTCCATGGACAGTTCTTGGGCTTGCTCTACAGAACACACTTCCTGGTTCCTTGTTCTACTCTGAGAAGAGGCAATACCAAAAAAATGTAACATCTGTGCTTTAATTTCTGAATAGATGGTAGGCAAATTGTCACAGAATAATACAGCAAAGGAAGATTTAATTTAAGAAATCCAAGATTGGACACTATGCTATTTCTTTTTTTTTTTGACTGTTAAACATGTTTTTAATTTTAATGAGTTTCAGAAGGTCCCCTCCCCCAATATTTTATGATCTGAGTATCTCCATTGGATTCAGACTCTAAAGAGGTCTTAGCTGAGCCCATTGGCCTCCTGTTATTTCTTTAATTTGTTTTAATTGATATGATAATAACAGTTGCTATGATAATAACACATGATTTTTTTCTCCTTGACTTTAAGTCTCATAAGGAAAAAGCCCCGATTGTCTAGGAACTAACTTCAGCACTAACATTCAGCAGCTCAAATAGGTCTTCTTAAGCATCCAAATAGAAAGAAGGGATGGTATCATGAAATTTGAGTTATTTCTCAGGTTATAATCTTCCACAAGGAGTCTAGTGAGTGTTGTCTTGAGATAAGAAAGGGAAGTTGAGACATCTATTCCAACTTCATGTGAAAGGACAAAGGGTCAGAGGAAATCAGGGAGTTTACCCCATCTTGAATATGAATGGATGGGAATGGATTCTAGGTACAACCTCTGATGGAGAGGCTGTGAGACCTATGAAGAAGATAAAGTAGGATTTGGGTTCTGGCCCACAGATAAGCAAGTTCTTGATTTATGTGAGACTAATTATAGCTGCCTTCTGTTGGGTTCTAGTTTAAACTTATGATGGAGTGGAAAAAATTAAAATGATAATATGAAGACTCCAGGGAATGAAACAGGACAAACGTCTATCTGCCCATCTCTGAGGGGAAGACTCAGGGCCCCAGAATGAAGGGCTCAGTAGCCTATTAATCATGAGTAGTTAGAAGGAACTGAACTACTTGAAATAAATGGCATCTGTTGCCAAGTTGTTGTGAGGACCCTGGCTTATCCTTGGGAAGAAAGGAAATTCTTGGTTTACCAAGAAGATAGGAAACTCCATTATGAGGATCTTTCCTCATTTACCTCTCCAAAACATAATCCTGTATTCTTATCAAAGGAGGCTGGGACTATAGGGTAGTTTGTGCAGAGAATTATATATGGTCTCAGAAGTCTATTACTTCTTGCTATGAAGGAGTCAGGTGACCCTGAATAAGTTGTTCATCTTTTCTAGTATGATATTTGTTAAATGAGAAAACTCAAGTTTGGTGTTCTACCAAAAACCGAATTAATAACTCAACCTGGTACAAAGAAAGAAACATCCCCACCACAACCTCTGTTCCTTGCTCTACTACTGTCAGCCTGAGTTCCTCCCAAGGGGAATGAGTCTGAGAGATGGTTTGGAGGAACAGGGAGAAAAGGGGGCTTAAGTCTATTTTTGGCTCATGCTTTTGAGTACTTTTAGGAACTTCAGTAAGAGGCAATTTTGGCCAAGTTTTCTTGATGTGGGATGTCCTTCTGTATATGTCTTCTTTTTATTGGTTATTTAATAAAGCTGTTTTAGCCAATGGCTTAGCAGAGCAAAGTCAAGTGGGAAATCTGAACTGAGATATAGAGTGAAAAATAGGTGGAGTCAACCAGACATCATGTAGCTGTCAAAACACACAGATGGCCAGAATCTGACCTGGTAAGCCACAGCCTTGTAGCAATACACAGATTAATAGAAATGGGTTAATTTAAGATATAAGAGCTATTTAGGAATATGCCTAAGCTATTGGTTGTAATAAATATAGTTTCTGTGTGATTATTCAGGTTGGGCAGCCAGTAAACAAACAAGTAGTCTTAGTTTACATTTTCTACCTGCTTGTATGTCAAACAACAGCAAAGGAATACTAACTCAAGGTACTGAAAACATGTACTTGTCGGTGTGTATACATACACATCCACCCACAGAAAATTTCCTATCACAAGTCTATGTTATTCTTAATTACAATTTATTAAAGCAAATGCAAACACTGTGCATTGTCAAAACCACTTTTACTTTTAACTCAGAACTCCCAGTTTTATGTTATCAGGTCTTTTTCCTTATGTCACTTTATAATAAATGAACCAAAATAAGTAAACAGGTTACTATGGTAGCAAATCAACTTTTTGACTGGAACACTGAGTCTGTTACCTCCAAAAATGCATTCCTTAATTTATCCTCAAGTTCCCACAGCTCTTTTCCAGGCCTGTCTTATTTATGCTCATATAGTCATTAATCGGTTGTACCCCAATCTGGTTCATTGTGAGCTCACAGAATCTCATCTACCCTTACTCTTTCCATGGTTCTAACCTATATTCAATCTTGGCCACACATTGGCTTCATGAAAGTAGACATTATTCTTTGAGCTGTCTGTAAGCTCTGCAATGTTTCTTCTCCTGCGGAACAGACTTTCTTCTTCAGAGTCTATCCACCTCTAAACATAATTATAGCCTCTCAGATGATGCTCATCTCGTTCCACCTTGATTTTTATTTTGCTTGTACTAACTCCCTCAAGGGTTGCATCTTCCAAGTAAATAAACTAAATTTGTCATTCAAATAAATACTGAAAGTGATAATAAACATACTCCCTCCAGTCATTTTTGCGGTTCATATTTTGCAAAACAGCTTCATTTGTGTTCTTATTTGAGCAACCAAATCTGTTTCAAAGAGGACCTGGCTTTCCCTCAGAGAGAATGATGCTTCATAGACCTATTTCCATTCAAGTTCCAGCTCAATTGCCTTATCGTCTAGATATTTCCTTATTTCCTTAGCACACCAACCCTATATACCTTGATGTTTCTCTATTAAATATTCATTCCAGAATTTATTATTTGTCTATTAAATATTTATCAGCTGTGAGGCCATATCAGATGATATGTATTTTTTTCTCTAGGAACAGACATATAATTAAACCTGAAATTCAAGTATTTCTACATAGCCCATATTTTTCTACTAGTATTATCCCCAGAAAACTGGCTCATTATGTACTTCACTACCTATTCTTGCTGATTTTTCCTGCCAGGTGTTTCCTATTCCTTCTGGATTTTTCATCAATGACAGACTGATTTGACTTTTTTGTTATTTTTTTCTTGAACATGGAGTTCTAAAAAATCATGTCTAGAGTTAGGGATATACTATATACATATTAATTAAGTGGATTGCCATTTAGTGGAATGGATTCTCAAGCTATGGTCATATTCAAAGAACCTCTAGTTGATTTAATTATAGGAACTGATAGGAGTTTGGTAATGTCAGTAATTTGTACCATATATTTTTTATTGATTCTTTGGGAATTTCATATCACACACCCCAATCATATCAATTTCTCAATCCTTCCATAGCCTCTTTTCACCATTTTAGTGTCCCACATAAAGGAAAGCTTAAAAAGCAATAATAAAAATAAAATAAAAATGAGAAATAAAAGGTAAAAATGTTGTTATTTAAAAACAAACAACCCCAAAACAAAACAAAAAGCCAAACAAACAAACCCAAAAGTAAACAACACAATAAAAAACCCACTTCGCTCCTCTGTTTTTCCCACATCTTCATTGCCTATTCATTTATCTTAGTGGCACCCGGAGATGTTATGTATCATGCAGTATACCTTATTTCCAAACACCTTTACTTGCAAATATGATGTGGGAGTCCCCTCTGTGTGTTGCTTTTCCTGGTTAATGAATAAAGAAATTGCCTTGGCCTGTTGATAGGGCAGAACTTAGGTAGGCAGGGAAGATGGAACTGAATGCTGGAAGAAAGAAGGGTGGAGTCAGAGAAGTCATGGATCCTCTGCCTGAGACAGACACTGGTTAGAATTTTTGCCAGTAAGGCACTGCCATATGACAATATACAGATTAATAGAAATGATTTAAACTAAGATGTAAGAGTTAGCCAATAAGAAGTTAGAGCTAATGGGCCAAACAGTGATTTAATGAATATAATTTCTGTGTGGTTATTTTTGAGCTAAGCTAGCCAGGTGGCTGGGATGAACAAGCAGGTCCCCCTCCTACAAATTGGTGCCCAACGTGGGTAACTATATCCACATAAAAACCTGACAAAGCCTTCTTGGAATGTCTAAAATCAAAATTTCCAATGATAGCCTTTGCTGGAGAGGCTGTGGAGGAAGGGGTACCCTCATCCATTGCTGGTGGGAATGCAATCTTGTGCAACCACTTTGGA
>NC_022016.1:998737-1015998 GCF_000317375.1 Microtus ochrogaster
AGAATTACTTCTGGTCAGAAAATAATTACAGATATGCAATAAAGACAAATCCAGATTAAAATAAGACTTATAAATGGGTCACAGTGTTAGAAAATTTAAGTAGGCTTGGGAGAGAGCAGAAAAAGAATATAGAGAGTTAAAAAAGGCAGACAGTTATAGATTAAAGGTGTAAAGATAATAAAATAAGTATTAAAAAAACAATAGTGTAAAAATAATCCACAAAAACATGAAATATTCACAGAGTTCGGATTATGTATATTATTGTGATTTGTTAAAATTTTTGACTGTGAAGGAGCTAAGTACAGAGACACATTTCATTGTATAGACTGGTAAGATAATCCAGCATGAATTTATAAAGGTATCTTGACTTCAAAATTTGGGTCTAAGGACATGTTGCTTGGGAAAAGGGGTTCTTCTTTTGTTTTCAAGGAAGATAAGAACCTGTGGATCGTTTCCAGACTAATACGGCTTGATGGACCATGGCCCCCTGAAACATTGCCATTAATACCCTCAAAAATTGCTTTGCCTAACTGCTGACTGAGATGAACCTAGCACACAAGATGCACCATGAAAGACCTGATTAACAACATCCCCAAACAGCATGAAGCAGTATGGACAAATCAATACCTATATTCTCAAATATTGACTATAAATGTTTGTTTATATTTAAAGGGGGATATGATATAGATATGAAAGATTTACATTGGTATAGATCTTGGTTTAATGATACAAATTTAAGGTCAATTTTGTTAGATGTATAATTGTGCTCTTGATTAAGGTATTGTGTTTAGGTATCTCATTTAAAATGTATAATTAAAAATATAGGTTAATAGATAATCATCTATAATGGTCAAGCTTGTAGTCATGTTAGATTTTCTAGATGTATAGAGATATATTTCAGTTATATAGGTACTCTTCAAATCTTTCAGAGACCTTTAGGATATGTCATTTAAAATGTTTTAATAACTTAGGACTTTTCATGCCAATGAGACACATGTGCTCCTGGCAGCACCAATCTACTTCAAGAGGAAGGTGGGCATTGAAGAAACTTCTTATGGAGTTTGTTAGCCATTGGGAAAGAAACTGCTCTTGCCTGAACTGCTTCATGGTATGCTGTAAAAACTGTATAAGCAGAACCCACAGAGAAATGACTATTGAACTTGCCTTCAGGTGAGACGATCATTTGGGGTTTCAGCTTCATGAAAGAGTCTGCAAGACATTCTGCAAGATATAGAAGAAAATGACTGGCAAACTGCCAATATAGGCAGAACAGTTTTTGAAATTTCCTGCTTCATGGAAAATTCTGCTGGATACTCTGGGCCTGTGGGCTGAAGATTGGATGCCCCAACTGTACAGAAGAACTTTTGGTGACTATCCAGTCAGAGAGATGTCTCTGTCAATTCTAGAGTTTTGGAAGTTGCTTAAAATGCACTTCCTGTTTACTTAGGTAATATTATACCCTTCTGGAGTCTTTGATGGAGTTAAAGAATTTATACTTATAGTTATGACAAAAGAGAAAGTAGATATAAATATTATATCTGTAATTTTTATTTGATACCTGTTTGGTTATATGTACTATTACTATGTTAAAGTTAAAACCTTCCTTTTTATTTAAACAGAAAAGGGTAGGTGATATGTTACTTATCTTGGTTAATGAATAAAGAAATTGCCTTGGCCTGTTGATAGGGCAGAACTTAGGCAGGCAGGGAAGATGGAACTGAATGCTGAGAGAAAGAAGGATGGAGTCAAAGAAGCCATGAATTCTCTGCTTGAGACAGACACAGGTTAGAATCTTTGCTGGTAAGCCACTGCCACGTGACAATATACAGATTAATGGAAATGGGTTAAGTTAATATAAGAGCAAATAAGAAGTTAGTGCTAATAAACCAATCAGTGTTTTAATGAATACAATTTCTGTATGGTTATTTCTGGGCTAAGCTAGCCAGGCAGCTGGGATGAACAAGCTGGCCCTCCTCCTACACAAATATGTTTATTGTGTAATATGTTGTTGGTCAGGTTCAAGGCCTATGGCTTCTGGCACACCATCAGTACTAGACCCTTACGGAAACTCGTGTTGGATATCCTGATGTTACCCCAAGTCAGGGAGGTCCTGTGCCTATGATTCATCAGGATCAGTCCCTTCACATGCTCCAGCAGGTCATAGATGAAATAGATGTTGGGGAGTGCTGATTCATAGCCCTGGATGTATTCCTGGATGATAGCTGAGTTGGTTAGTCTGGAATGCTGGGGCTACTCACCTCAGGTGAGGGACATAGCCAGCTCTCCCACTTCCATAGTGAGGGCTTTAGACCAGCTTTCCCATGTAAAGTGGACAGTTTTCCTATGCAAGGTGCACCAAGCTCTCCCATGCCAGGATCCTTGGGGGTCCACTACCCCAGGGACAGTGAGGGGCAGGAGCAGTTCTCTGGTGAGGGTGGGAGTTGGCTCTTCCAAGGTCAGTAAAAGACATGGCCAACTCATCAAGGCCCTCATACTTTAAAACGTGGTTCAACATATGGTTCAAATGGACCCTTATCATAACATGGACAAAAGATATCAACACAGACCCCAGCTGCAGCAGAGTGTGGCATCATCATAGCCCAGGTGGTAAAACAGGACACTCAGATCTGTATGGTCCCAGAAGTATGGTCCTTAGATACCAACATGGCCTCACATGCCAGCCTAGACCCCAGGTGGTCACATGGCTGTCAACAGAAACAAGAGCAACAAACATCAACATAGACCCTGACTATGGTAAGATCAGGAACCCAGATGTGGGCCCTGACCACAAATCAAGGCTGGATTTCATTATGGCCCAGGATGGCAGCACAGGTCATTTCTATCTGTATGGCCCTAGTAGCACCAATATATATGGCTTCAGATGTCAGTCCAGGCCTTGGGCACAGCCTTCAGTGAAAACAACCCAAAGACATTGATGCAGATTCTGGCTGTGGTAGGGTCATGGATCCCCACATGACCCTCAGTAGCAGCTCGGCCAGGATGACATCATGACTCTGAGTGGTAGTACAGGTCACCCTTATTGGCATGGGTCCAGCATCAGCCCATAAACTATACCAGTGCTGGTAATTTTTAATCAAAAGAATTCATAGCTCTCTATGGAACTTTAACACATAAAAGTGTCAGTCACTTCTCCAGGACGCCTAGAGCAAAGATAGTTCTCCTAGCAGGTATTCTGGCTCCGGAGCCCTCTTCTTTCAGAGGCTTCCTTGAACTTATGAGCTTACTTTATGTCCCAAGACTATCTTCTTCCCTACTCTGACCATCTCTGTTTCTCTAGAGTTATTTAGTCATCTGACCTCATTTCTCAAAAAAGCAAAACAAAACAACAACAACAAAACAAATGCATCCTGGATAGAGGTGGAACGTGAAACTAGAATATATCCTGATTTTAGATTAAATAATATAATAGCATTGAGAAAAGGTACTTTATATACTTAGGTTGGGGCATGTTAGTAGAGTCATTACAAAAATAACTGTAAAACTCCTTGGAAAACTAAAAAAATTAGAAGCTACTCCATGACAGAGATACACTATCTAATACTGCTAAATTCGCCCTGTGTACTTACCCACAAGAGCCAAAGTACAAATATCAGAAAAATATTTGCACATCCAGGTTCATTGGTCAAGTTTTAAAATTAGCTTATGTACCCATCACAGGTGCATAAGGAAAGTATGATGTCTGTACATAAATAGGTATCATTCTAACATAAAGATAAACAAAATTATGCTGTTTTTCAAAAATGAATATAAATATGTGGCAGTCTCAGAAAGATAGATGCTGAAAGTTTTCACTTACATGCAATCTCTGCTGAAAAGTAAGTGAGGGAGATGTAAAAATATACACATACAGGGGTTGATGAAGCGTCAATATGATTTTAAGTAAATTGTATATTTGAAAGAAAATGAAATTTGGCCTATTATTTTATATAATTAATAAATTGTCATTTCATGATACTCAGATCCTGAAGGAGTTGTGTTAGATTTTCTTTTTGTTTTGTTTGTTTTTGAAACAGAATTTCTCTGTAGTTTTGGAGCTTGTCCTGGAGCTAGTTCTTGTAGACCACCAAGCTGGTCTTGAACTCACAGAGATCTGCTTGCTTCTGCCTCCTGAGTGCTGAGATTAAAGGCATGTGGCACCACCATCACCTGGCTTATTGGATTTTGACAGCATACTTTAAACATAAATGAAATCTTTTAGGTGTGGGAATATCAAACTCTCTTAATCCCATGTGGATATTTGCCTTACTTTATGTATGTGAAAGACTGATTTGTCAGGAAAATATAGTGAGTACTTACAATGTAGCAAACTAGTGATGCTGCAATATCCCACGAGATGCATAGTCAACTATATATAAGGTGTGCAGCATAAGAGAGGGTATTCAAAATATTGTAGAAACTTAGGAGGTAAGAAAAACTGCATCTGATAAAGTGGAGCTCGGCAGGAAACCCCTCAATAACTTAACATTCATTCTTCCCAAAGGAAAGATAGTATTACTCATTCATTATAGGAAGTGGGTCTCAAAACCATTATTGTATACCCTTGTTGAAAATAGAGACTGTAGACAGAAAAACAGTTCAACGAATTAAGAAAAATAGCTTCCACTAACCCTTATAACTTTATTCTGATCTTCAGTACTCACAGATAGAAGAGAAGGATCAGTTCCCACAAGTTGTCTTTATACCTCCATATGTGAGCCATGGAACACATTCCCTCAATAAATAAGCAAAAATATAATGAAATTGATTTTTTTTAAACCAGAGATTGCATGTGACCCCATATAACTAGATGATAACATATGCAACTTTATTGTTTACCGATTAAAATGCCTTCTGTTTGGATTTATGGCTTATGAGTTTCTTTTCATTTTGACCTATGTTGACAGAAGTGTGGTAACATTAAATGAGATAAGCATCATGAGTAAGCACTCAGAAATCCCAGTTCCTGTCTAACAGGTCTTTCACTTCTTTGGTTAATGTTATCCCAAGATATTTTATGTTATCTGTGGCTATTGTGAAGGGTAATGTTTCTGTGATTTCTTTCTCAGCTTCTTCATAGTTTTTATATAGGAGGGTTACTGATTTTTTTTTTAGCTTACTTTGTATCCTGCCACATTACTGAATGTATTTATCAGCTCTAGGAGTTCCCTAGTAGAGATTTTGAGTTCACTTATATATGCTAACATGTCATCTGCAACTAAAGAAAGTTTGACTTCTTCCTTTCAAATTTGTATCTGCTTGATCTCATTTTGTTGTCTTATTGAATTATCTAGAATTTCAAGAACTATGCTAAATAGATATAGAGAGAGTGGACAGCTTTGTCTTGATCCTGATTTTGTGGAATTACTTTGAGCTTCTCTCCATTTAATTTGATGTGGGCTGTCAGCTTGCTGTATTTTGTTTTTATTATGTTTAGATATGTCCATTGTATCCATGATCTCCCCAAGGCCTTTTTATGAATGGGTACTAGATTTTGCTGAATGCTTTTACAGTATATAATGAAATGATCATGTTTTTTCCTTCAGTCTATTTATATGGTGGATTACATTATCAGATCATTGTATGTTGAACCATCCCTGCATCTCTGGGATGAAGCCAATTTGATTATGGTGGATGATTTTTTTTGATGTGTTTGCCAGTATTTAATTTTATTGATTATTTTTGCAAAATCATTCATCAGTGAGATTGGTCCTCAATTCTCCTTCTTAGTTGACCTGTGTTGGCAGAGGTTTCTGTCCCACCCAGTACTGCAGTAGTTCAGTCCAAAATAAACACACAGAGGTCTACATTAATTATAAACTGATTGGCCTGGTACCTCAGGCTTCATATTATCTATTCTAATATCTTACATCAAAACCCATTATTCTTGTCTGTGTTAGTCAGGTGGCTTGGTACCTTCATTGCGAGGCATTCTTATCTTGTGTCCTCTGTATCTGGATCACAACAGCAAATGGAATCTTCCCTCTTTCCAGAATTCTCCCGTTCTCTTTGCTCCACCTATACTTCCTGTCTGGCTACTGACCAATCAGTGTTTTATTAAAATACATTTGACAAAGTACAGACCATTGTCCCACAGCACACATGTTTTATAAGAACTTTAAGTCTTTGAAGAAAAAAATTGAAGAAGATAACAGAAAAAGGAAAGATATCCAATGCTCTTGGATAGGTAGGATCAACATGATAAAGATGGCAATCCTACCAAAATCAATCTAAAGATTCAATGCAATTCCCATCAAAATCCCAACAGAACTCCTCACAGATGTTGAAAGAACAATACTAATCTTTCTATGGAAAAACAAAACAAAACAAAATGAAAAAAAAAACCCAGGATAACCAAAATAATCCTGTACAATAAATGCACTTCTGGAAGCATCACTGTCTCTGACATCAAGTTCTATAGAGCTTGTATTATAGAGCTACAGCAAAAAAAAAGGCCTGGTTTTGGCATAAAAAATGACATATTGAGCAAGGAAATTGAATCAGAGATCCCAATATTAATCTACACCTAATTTTTGACAAAGAAGCTAAAATTATACAATGGAAAAAGAATGTGTCTTCACCAAATTGTGTTGGCATAACTGGATGTCAAAATGCAGAAGAATGCAAATGTATTTATATCTATCCCCATGCACAAAACTCAAGTTCACATGGGTTAAAATCCTTAATATAAATCTAACCAAATAGAAGAGAAAGTGGGAAGTGGCCTTCAATGCATAGGGACAGGAGACTATTTCCTAAGTATAACTCCAGTAGCATAGACACTGAGAGCAATAATAAATAATCATGACCTCCTGAAACAGAGAAGCTTCTGTAAAGCAAAGGACAAAGTCAATAAGACAAAAAGACAGCTTACTGAATGGGAAAAGACCTTTGCCAACCCCACATCAGACAGAGAACTGATCTACAATATATATAAAGAACTCAAGAAATTAGGCATAAAAACACTAAATAACCCAATTAAAATGGAGTACAAATCTAAACAGAGAACTCTCAAGAGAAGAATCCCAAATGACAGACACTTAAATAAATCTTCAACACCCATAGCTATCAGGAAATGAAAATCAGAATGACTCAGCACAGCTGAAAGCTCTAGAAAAAAAAGAAGCAGACTCACCCAGGAGGAGTAAGAAGTCTGGAAATAATCAAACTAAGGACCGAAATCAACAAAATAGAAAAAGAGAACCAATGAAAAGAATTAATGAAAAAAAGAGCGGCTTCTTTGAGAAAATCAACAAGATTGACAAACCCCTATCCAAACTAATCAACAGGCAGAGAGAGAACACAAAAATTAACAAGATTAGAAATGAAAAGGGGGACATAACAACAGACACAGAGGAAATTTAGAGAATCATTAGGTCTTATTACAAAAGCCTGTATGCCACAAAGTTGGAAAATGTAAAAGAAATGGACATTTTTTAGATAAGTACCATATCCCAAAATTAAATCAAGACCGGGTGAATGATTTAAATATACCTATAAGTCATGAGGAAATAGAAGCTGTCATAACAATCCTCCCAACCAGAAAAAAAAGCCCAAGACCAGATTGTTTTAATGCAGAATTCTACTAGAACTTCCAAGAAGAGCTGATACCTATACTCCTTAATGTGTTTCACATAATAGAAACAGAAGAGTCATTGCCAAAGTCTTTTTATGAAGCTACAGTTACCCTGATACAAAAACCACACAAAGACTCAACCAACAAAGAGAATTACAGACCAATCTCACTCATGAATATCGATACAAAAAAATCTAAATAAAATACTGGGAAACCGAATCCAAGGACACATAAAAAAATTATCCATTTTGATCAAGTAGGCTTTATCCCAGAGATATAGGGCTGGTTCAACATATGCAAATCTATCAGTGTAATCCATCATATAAATAAAGTAAAAGAAAAAACATATGATAATTTCATTAGATGCTGAAAAAGCATTTGACAAAATTCAACAGCCCATTATGATAAAGGTCTTGGAGAGATTATGGATACAAGGATCATACCTAAATATAATAAAAGTAATATACAACAAGCCAACAGCTAACATCAAATTAAATGGAGAGAAACTCAAAGCCATTCCACTCAAATCAGGAACAAGACAAAGCTGTCCATGCTCTCCGTATCTCTTCAACATAATGCTTGAAGTTTTAGCAATAGCAATAAGACAACATAAGGAGATCAAGGGGGTTCAAATTAGAAAGAAAGAAGTCAAACTTTTGTTATTTGCAGATAATATGATAGTGTACATAAGTGACTCCAAAAACTCCACCAAAGAACTCCTACAGCTGATAAATAACTTCAATGATGTGGCAGGATACAAGATTAACTCAAAAAAAAAAAAAAACAATCAGTAGCCCTCCTATACACAAAGGATAAAGAAGCAGAGAGGGAATTCAGAGAAACTTCACCTTTCATGATAGCCACAAATAGCATAACACTTGGGGTAACACTAACCAAGGAAGTGAAAGATCTATTTGTTGAGAACTTTAAGGCTTTGAAGAAAGAAATTGAAGAGGACACCAGAAAGTGGAAGGAGTTACCATGCTCTTGGATGGGTAGAATCAACATAGTAAAAATGGCAAATCTACCAAAGATAGTCTATAAAGTCAATGCAATCTCCATCAAAATCCCAACAAAATTCTTCACAGATCTTGAGAGGACAATAATCAACTTTATATGGAAAATCAGAAAACCCAGGATAGCCAAAACAATCCTATACAATAAAGGTACTTCCAGAGACATTACCATCCCTGACTTCAAACTCTATTACAGAGCTACAGTAATGAAAACAGCTTGGTATTGGCAGAAAAACAGAGATGTTAACCAATGGAATCTAATTAAAGACCTGGATATTAACCCACAAACCTATGAACACCTGATTTTTGACAAAGGGGCTAAAATTACACAGTGGAAGAAAGAAAGCATCCTTAACAAATGGTGCTAGCATAACTGGATATCAACATGTATAAGAATGAAAATAGATCTGTATCTATCACCATGCACAAAACTCAAGTCCAAATGGATTAAAGACCTCAATATAAATCTAAACACACTGAACCTGATAGAAGAGAAAGTGGGAAGTAGACTGAAACACATGGGTACAGGAGACCACATCGTATGTATCACCCCAGTTACACAGACAATAAGAGCAACAATTAATAAATGGGACCTCCTGAAATTGAGAAGCTTCTGTAAAGCAAAGGACACTGTCATGAAGACAAAAAGGCATCCTACTGATTGCGAGAAGATCTTCACCAACCCCACATCAGACAAAGGTCTCATCTCCAAAATATATAAAGAACTCAAGAAACTAGACATTAAAATTCTAAATAACCCAATTAAAATGGGGTAATGAGCTGAACAGAGAATTCTCAACACAAGAAGTTCAAATGGCCAAAAATTACTTAAGGTCATGTTCAACTTCCTTAGCGACCAGGGAAATGCAAATCAAAACAACTTTGAGATACCATCTTACATCTGACAGAACGGCTAAAATAAAAAAACATCAATGATAGCCTATACTGAGAGGTTGTGGAGTAAGGGGAACACTCATCCATTGCTGATAAGAATACAGACTTGTGCAACCACTTTGGAAATCAGTCTGGCAGTTTCTCAGGAAATTGGGAGTCAACCTACCCCAGGATCCAGCAATACCACTCTTGGTAATATACCCAAGAGATGCCCTATCATACTACAAAAGCATTTGTTCAAATATGTTCATAGCAGCTTTACTTGTAATAGCCAGAACCTGGAAACAACCTAGGTGTTCCTCAATGGAAAATGGATAAAGAAAGTGTGGCACATATGCACATTAGAGTACTACTCAGTGGTAATAAAAAATGACATCTTGAATTTTGCATGCAAATGGATGGAAATAGAAAACACTATCCTGAGTGAGCTAACCCAGACCAAAAAAGATGAATATGGTATATACTCACTCATTAGTGGACTCTAGCCATAAACAAAGGACATTAAGCCTATAGTTCACAAGCCTAGAGAAACCAAATAATAAGGTGAACCCAAAGAAAAACATGTATAGATCCTTCTGGAAAATGGAAACAGGCAAAATCACTGGGCAAAAGGGGGCATGGAGATGGGAGTGGGGTGGGGGGAAGGGGAGAAAGAAGGGAGAAGGGAAGGATTGGGGAGAGCTTGAGGGAGTGAGAGGGTTGAGATGGAGGAAGGGAGGATATAGGAGCAGGGAAGAAGATATCTTCATGAAGGGAGCCATTTTAGGGTTGACAAAAGACTTGGATCTAGAGGGGATCCCAAGTGTCCATGGGGATGTCTCCTGCTAGGTCCATGGACAGCAGAGGAGAGGGTGCCTGAACTGGCCTTGTCCCATCATCACACTGATGAATATCTCGAATATCACATAGAACTTTCGTCCAGCAATGGATGGAGATAGAGACAGAGACCCACATCAGAGCACTGGATTGAGCTCCCAAGGTCCAGTTGAAGAGCCAAAGGAGGGAGAAGATGAGCAAGGAAGTCAGGACCATGAGGAGTTAGTCCACCCACTGAGACAGAGTGCCTGATCTAATGGGAGCTCACCAAATCCAGCTGGACTGGGACTGAATGAGCATGTGATCAAACGAGACTCTCTAAATGTGGTGACAATGGGGGATGACTGAGAAGCCAAACTGGGACTTGTTTCTACTGCATGTACTGGCTTTTTGGGACCCTAGTCTATTTGGATGCACACCTTCCTAGATCTGTATATAGGGGGGAGGGCCTTGGACTTCCCACAAGGCAGGGTACCCTGGTCTCTCTTATGACTGGACAGGGAGGGAGGAGGGTTTGGGGGAGCTGGAGGAAAATGGAAGGGTAATGGGAGGAGGGGAGGCAGTGGAAATTTTTGAATGTATGTATATATATATATATGAATGACTTGGAAATACCATGTTACACCTATGAGAATGGCTAAGATCCAAAACACCAATGACACCTTGTGCTGGATAGGATTGGGGTAAGGGGAATACTCCTCCATACTTGGTGTGAGTGCAAACATGTACAGCCACTGTGGAAATCAGTATGGTGGTTTTTCAGAAAAGTGCGAATCAACCTACCTCCGGACCCAGCAATACCACTCTTGGGCATATACTCAAATGATGCCCAATCATGCTTCCAGGACATTTGTTCAATTCTGTTCACAGCAGCATTATTTGTAATAGCCAGAACATGGAAACAACCAAGATGCCCCTCAACTGAAAATAGATAAAGAAAATATGGTTCATTTACACGTTAGAATACTACTCAGTGGTAAAAAGTAATAATGTCTTCAAATTTGCATACAAACAGATGGAACTAGGACAAAACCATTCTGAGTGAGTAACCCAAACTCAGAAAGATGAGCATGTTATGCACTCACTCAGAAGTGGATACTAACTGTAAGGAAACAGATAAAGAGTCTATCTATAATCTATGACGGTAGAAAAACTAAATAACAATGAGAACCCTAAGAGAAACATACATAGATTTCCCTAGGAAGCAGAAACAGACAAGATCTCCTGAGAACATTGGGAGAACAGCAGTGTGGGGAGAGGGAGAGTGGAAATGGAGGAATAGGAGAGATTGGGTGTGTAGGGAGAACTTGAGGGAACTGATAGTCAAGATGAGGGAAGGGCAGAGACAGAGAACAAGAAAAGAGATATCTTGATTGAAGGATCTGTTATGGGATTAGCAAGAAACCTGGCACTAGAGAAATTCCCAGTAATCTAGAAAGATGTCCCCAGCTCAGACCCTAACCAATAGTGGAGAGGGTGACGAAACTGGCCTTGAACTGTTGTCAGAATAATGACTATCTCAAATGTCATAGAATCTTCATCCAGCAACTGATAGAAGCAGGTGCAGAGATCTTCAGTGAAGCACTGGGCTGAGCTCCCAAAGTCCAGCTGAAATGTGGGAGGAATGAGAATGTGAGCAAATAGGTCAAGACCATGATGGGGACACCCACTGAATCAGCTTACCTGAGCTAATGGGTGATGGAGGAGGGTCATCTGTCTATGTGTTACTTTCATTTGTTAATAAGGAAACTGCCTTGGCCCTTTGATAGGATAGAAAATTAGGTAGGTGGAGTAAACAGAACAGGATGCTGGGTAGAAAGCAGTGAGGCAGATGCTATAGCTCTCCTCTCCAAGATGGATGCAGATTAAGATCCTTCCCAGTAAGCCACCACCTGCAACACAGATTATTAGAAATGGGTTAATCAAGATGTGAGAATTAGCCAGCAAGAGGCTAGAGCTAAGGGGCCAAGCAATGTTTAAAAGAATACAGTTTCCATGTAATTATTTTGGGTAAAGCTAGCTGGTGGCAGGGAGCTTGGTGGTGGGAAATGGCCTACAGCTCCTTCTACAAATGGGAGCTCACCAACTTCATCATAGGATGAAACTAGGCCTTTAGAATGTGGGTGGCAGTTTTATGGCTGGTATAGTCTTCAGGGCCACTGGCAGTGGGAACAGGATTTATACCTACTGCTTGTGCTGGCCTTTTGGGAACCTGTTCTATTTGAATGGATACCTTACTCAGTCTGGATATAGTAGGGAGGGCCTTAGACCTTCACCAAAGCAATGTGTCTTACCCTCTCTGAGGAGTGGACTGGGGTGAGGTGGGGAAGAAGGTGTAAGGAAAGGGAGAAACGGAGAGAGTGGGAGCTGGGACGACCATGTAAAATGAGAAAAGATAGTTGTTTTGTTTCTTTATTATATAAAATAAAAGTAGAAAAAAAAAGGAAATCCTAGTTTCATTTGATCTAACCTTTCCTCCATTTCTTTATTCTGAAGTCAGAACATCCCTTACAAGATGTCCTGGAGGTAGAACAACTAAAGTACCCAAGACCTTTCACATATGTGGGGAAGAGGATTCCAGGAATCAGCATCAGAAGCACCTAATTAAAAACAAGATTTTGAGGAACACACCTCTTAGACATACTAAATTAGAAAATCTGTGGTGGGACACAGAATTAATTATGTTTTATTAAACCTGTCAGTTGATTCTGGTATAAATTCAAGATAGACCATTACAGAGCTGTAGTCTGTGGAAGCCCACTCCTTAAAATAGATGCTTTATTTGTTCTTTCCTCCATTTCACATTGACTATTAAAATGCTTACAAATCAAGCCAGTACTAAAATTAAAATGCTGTCCAGATGATATTAGAATACCCCAATCCCTGGTGACGTGAATACTGTTTCTGCATGATTGCATTTAAGAGCCGCTAGTTAACTGAAGCTTCCAGTCAAACCTTGGTTATTTGTTCTGCAGTCTAACAAACTATTTATTGCTCAGATCCTCTTGTGTTTCCAAAAACTGGTGATGTCACACAAAAAACTGTGAGTTGACATTTTAATATCTTCTACTTAGCTTGGTCCTTGGGTGAACAGAGAAGAGAGAGCACTGATATCCTCCTTCAATTTAGCCAAATTTCTCTATCTCTACCTCTACAGATATTCCAGCCATATTTCAACAGCAGGACTCTGCCAACCTCATGCAGAATTCTAAGTGATAACTGTATTTACTATCTCTATGTCTTACGCTTTTAGCATGGTTGTGGGCACACAGTAGGTACTCAGCAAATACTTTTGAATAAATAGTCCACATTACACATCAAGTAGCATCAAGAAGCTGCTAAAATTGTCTGAAAAAAAAAACAAAGCAATTCATTCATAGTAGCTGACCCTTTAATGCAAGCCAACTTCTTTTAATAAATTCAGATGTCTTTCACAAAAATAAAATAACAATTCCTGAACAGAAATGTCAGCATGGAATATCATTTGCCAAATGTTGATTTATATAACTTATTGTACTTTCATTTCTGATAAGGTAGAATTTTATCAGAACTAAATTTTAGCAAACAACTACAGATTCCATTATCATACAAAGCAGATTTTCTTAGGTTTGCTAAGAGCACAATAGTTTAGGGCATGTAATCTGTCATACTTTGGAGATAGGAAACAAGTTATAGGAATAGATAGAATTTTTCCCAGCTCAAGAAATAAAAGTAACTAAAACACACACACACACACACACACACACACACACACACACACACACACACACACACACACACACACACTGCTTTGGAGGAGTTAGTTGTCAGACTTGATCAGTAGAGCAATGTATAAATTATGAACATTTGCAGTGAAGTTTTCAGTCACTATCCTACCAAATCTTTCTAAGAAATGTTATGTAAAAGCTGAAGGACCTTTTGCCAATTGGTACCCAGTGAAGAGAGTGTTTGGTCTCAGAAGTCACATGGGATACAGAATAAGTAATTTAAAGAATGCCAAATAGGTGCATACCCAATGATGATCTTTCAGGATTAACATCTTCCATGAGAAAAGCTAAAGAAAAAGTTTCTCAGATTTGCCTTGGTAGATTACTCAGTGGATAAGAGCAGTTACTGAGCAAGTTCAAAGACCCAAGTTCAAATCTTTGTCATAGATTTAAAAATCTTACTATGGCTAGGTAAGGGTCTGGAATCATAACTGGGCTAGAAAAATTGCATGAGCTTGTCTGCCAGCCTAGTTCTAGGTTCATTGAGGGAACCTTTTCCAAGAGAGTAAGATGAATAAAACAAAGCATAACAGATGATGTCCTCATCTGGTCCTTGAACATCAGGACATATATGTGCATGTGAATTTGCCCCTTAACACAAGTATTTTCAGACTGATTAGATTTGGGAGACCTTCTCTTGTTTGGAAGGCCAAAATGTGATATACATCTTAAAGCTCTTCAGGAAAGACTATTATATAAACCTTTGTTTGATCATAGGTATAACTGATTATCAGAATTTCTTGTTTATATATTACTTGTTAACTCTAAACACTCTGGGGAAATTTTTATCCTGGAGATGTTGATTTCAGTTAATAATGTCAGGAAAACATAACTTGTAGTTAGAAGTTGGTAGAATTGGGGACTATCATATTTATTTAGTGGAACATGAAATTAAAATGACCAAAGGTAAGAAGGCTATTTGTTATATCTTCTGGAGGAAGAATGTCACTATATTTTAGAAAGATGAAAATTGATAGGGAGTATTGAGTAATGAATTGGAACAGTACTGGACTCTGTCTGCATGGAGCCTTGGAGTGATATTTCTGTGAACAAGTGAGATGCTCAGTTATAGCCTCTGTACAAATCTGCCAATACCTAAAGCTATGACTTGAAAAGAGAAATAACTGCAATATATAATATAAACATTGACTTTTCTTATCAAATAAATACAGTGAAAAGAAAGGATGTTAATTTTCAATTCAAAGACCATAATGAGAAGGGCTGGGAGATCAGATGCTGATTTTCATTATCATATCAGATAGACCTAACTTACGTACTTGGACCTATGCAGAGGAAGAGATTCAAGAATGAAAAACATGGAAGAATTCTGATATTCTTTCCATTAATTTTCTAATAGCCAAGTCAATCATCACAATACAACATGGATAAGAATTTAATTATTGCTCAGCCCAGTGATCAGGCAGCAGCATCCTTCCTGTCAGCCCCACTATCCCCTGCTGTATTGTGCCTACTGGAACCACAGACTCCACCTGTAATGAATGGAGGAAGAGAAGAGTAGATGGCAGTGTAAGAATACATTTAACAACATAAAGAGTAATATGGCAGCATGTGGTTCTACAACAGCAAGATGTGAACATACCAACCAAAGAAGAAATATAAGAAAATGACCTTTAAAATGACTTTATAAAGGTGATAGAGGCTCTTAAAGAGGACATAAAAATTTCCTTAAAAAATTGAAAAAAAAAGACAAACAGAAAGTAGGAAGAAATCAATAAAGAAATAGTAAAGAAAACCAGAAAAAAATCAAGAAAGTGAAGAACACAGTTCAAGATGGAAAATTGAAATAGAAGCAATACAAAAAACACAAGCTGTGAGAATTCTGGAAATAGAAAATCTAGATAAATGAACAGGAACTATAGATGCAAGGGTAACTGAAAACGCATGAGATGGGAAAGAGAAACTTAGGTATTGAAGATACAATAGTGGAAATAGATTCATCTGTCAAAGAAAAGGTTAAATCCAACAAATTCTTAACACAAAACAGTCAGGAAGTCTGGGACAACAGAAAAAGACCAAACCTAAGAATAATAAAGATAGAAAGAGAAGAATTCTGGCTCCAAGACACAGAAAAATATATTCAACAAAATTATTAAAGAAAACTTTTCTAACCTAAAGAAGGATATGTCTATATGTTGACTAAAGTTTTCTGCCCTGCCCAGTCCTGCAGCCATTAAGTTTATATTATTTATAAACTGATTGGTCCATTAGCTCAGTCTTCTTATTGAGTAATTCTTATAACTCACATTAGCCCATAATTCTTGTCTAAGTTAGACATGTGGCTTGGTACCTGTTTTGGCAAAGCAATCGTATCTTGACTCCTCTGTAACTGGGTCCTGACTGCAGACTGATCTTTCCTCTCCCCAGAATTATCCTGTTCTTGTCGCTATGCCTCTACTTTATGCTTGGTTCTCCTGACTCTACTTCCTGCCTGGCTATGGGCCAATCAGGTTTTATTAAAATACAATTGACAGGGTACAAACCATTGTCCCACAGCACCTATGAAGGTATAAGAAACATATATGATACCAAATAGACTACACCAAAAATATCCCCTCATTATATAATAATCTAAACGCTGAACATGCAGAATAAAGAAAGATTATGAAGAGCCACAAGAGAAAAAGGCCAAGTAACGTATGAAGGCAAACCTATTAGAAATATACCCAACTTCTCAATGGAAACTCTGAAAGCCAACACTAATTTCTTTTAAGCCTATATACCCATAGAAACTGAACAATGGTCAGCTAACCATCTCTGAGTCCAGAAAGAAAGAAAGAAATTAAAGATTTCCTAGATTTCATGAAAATGAATACACAACATACCGAAACTTATAGGACACTATGAAAGCAGTGCTAAGAGGAAAGTTAATAGCATTAAATGCCTACATAAAGAACATGGAGAAATCTCACACTAACAACTTATCAACACACCTAAAACTAGAACAAAAAGAAGCAAACATACCCCGGAGGAGTAGGCACCAGGAAATCATCAAATTGAGGGCTGAAATCAGTAAAAGAGGAACAAAGAGAACAGTGCACAGAATCAATGAAAGACAGGGTTGGTTCTTTGAAAAAATCAATGGGATAGACAAACTATTATCTAAACTAACCAAAAGGCAAAGAAAGAATATCCAAATTAATAAAATCAGAAATGAAAAGTGGGAAGTAACAATAG
>NC_022016.1:1017952-1025451 GCF_000317375.1 Microtus ochrogaster
AACCTTCATCTGGCGATGGTTGGAGATAGAGACAGAAACCCACATTGGGGCACCAGACTGTGCTCCCAAGGTCCAAATGAGGAGCAGAAGGAGGGAGAATATGAGCAAAAAAGTCAGAACTGCGAGGGGTGCACCCACTCACTGAGACAGTGGGGCTGATCTATTGGGCCTCACCTAGGCCAGCTGGACTGGGACTGAAAAAGCATGGGATAAAACCGGAATCTCTGAACATGGCTGACAAAGAGGGCTGATGAGAAGCCAAGGACAATGGCACTGGGTTTTGATCCTAATTGCATGAACTAGCTTTGTGGGAGCCTAGCCTGTTTGGTTGCGCACCTTCCTAGTCCTGGATGGAGGGGGGAGGATCTGGACTTCCCACAGGGCAGGGAACCCTGACTGCTCTTAGGACTGGAGAGGAAGGGGGAAAGGAGTGTGGGGAGGGGGAGAGGAGTAGGAAGAGGGGGAGGGGGGATGGAAATGGGAGGCGGGGTGGAGGCAGAAATTTTTCAATAAAAAATCATACTGAGTTAGGTAACCCACACACAGAAAGACAAACACAGTTTGTATTCACTCATAACTGGATATTAGACTTAAAGAAAAGCTTAACTGGACTATAATCCATAACCCCAGAGAAGCTGGGTGTAAAGGAGCACCTTAAGATGGACACATTATGGAGGGCTCCAGGACAGGGAAATAGTTAAGATCTCCTGGGACAACTAGAAAAAGGAGTATATGGGAGGGTATGGGGGATGGGAATATGAGGGTTCCAGATTGTAAATTGGGGGAGGGATGTAGAGGGGGAGCAATGAAAGAGATATCTTCATAGAGGGAGTCATTATGGGGTTAGGGAGACACCATGTTCTGGGGAATTTCCCAAGAATCCACAAGGATGACCCTAGCTTAGACTCCAACAATATTTGAGAGGGTGCCTGAACTGGCCTTCCCTATAATCAGATTAGTGACTACCCTAAAAGTCGTCATAGAACCTACATCTAGTAACTAATGGAAGCAGATGTTGTGATCCACAGCCAAACACTGTGCTGAGCTCCTGGAACTTAGTTGAAGAGAAGAAGGAAGGATCTTATGAGCAAGGGGTTAAAGCTCATGAATGAGAAAACCACAGAAACAGCTGATCAAAGTTAGTGGGAGCTCACAGATTCTGGATTGACAATTGTGCATTCTGTATGCCACAAAACTAAGTCTTCTGACTGTGGGTGACAGTTATGTTGCTTGATCTGTTGGAGGGGGGCTGGAAGTTGGGCCAGGACTTATCCTTGGTGCATGAACTATCATTTTGGAGCACATTCCCTATGTTGGGATATGTTGCTCAGCCTTGATACATGGGTTGAGGGGTTGTTGGTCTTGACTCAACTTAGTTTATCAGACTTTGTTGTCTTCTCCAAAAACATCTTGTCTCCTCTGAAGAGTGGATGCTGGTAGGATGGTAAAAGGTGGGAGGAAAAGCTGGAGGAAGGGAGGGAGGAGAAACTGGAGCTAGTATACAACACTAAAAAATTTTCAAATATTAAATATAAGAATTCTCAGAGGTTGAAAGTATATTCAACCCTTGACAAAATTCTAAAAATTAAATACCATACTTCCCTTATCACCTCTCCCTAATTATCTAATCAATTCCTGCTGAGAGTGTTACATTCTATACTATGAGATCCTGTTTTGCTTCCACACCCATTTCTTTCTTTGATTGGAGAACCCCATTTGGTTAAGTCCCTCTTAATCTTCATGACTTGGTCTAAGCATTCCTTGCTTCATGAAACTTTAGCTAGACATATTGATCAATATTCATGTGTTCTATCTATTATAGTGTGGAATTTTGTATACACTTCTACTTTGAGAATATTTGAAGCATTGCAAAATCAGAATGGATACAAATTTTCTTTTGCAATAAGTTCTTGTGGACCTTGATAAAGTTTGAAATCAGATTTGAGGAAAGTGCAATATGGTGATGGTGTGGATGGAGCCTGATCAGAGGTCAGTAAGCAGCAGGTTTCAGAGCACTTCAGTAGTTTGCTAACCTGTGGGATGACTGTTAATTGCCAGCTCAATATCAGTTCTGCCTCTACCATTTTCTACCACATAGGTTTTTAATGATTTACGTCTATGCCTTCTCCAATAGAATGAGAATTCTCAAAGGACAAAGATCTGGGATCTTACTTACCTTTGTGTCTTTACTGCCTAGTATGGCACTGGGCACAGAATAGCTCTATTGATCTTTCATGAAATTTCCTTCTGTATGCTATGAATATCATTGGTTAATAACGAAACTGTCTTAGGCCTGCACAAGTCAGAACTTAGGTAGGTGGAAAAAAACTAAACTGAATGCTGGCAGAAAGAAGGATGAGTAGTGCGAAGCCATGTAGCCCCACCAGAGATGGATAGAACTTTACCCGGTAAGCTACAGCCACATGGCAGTACACAGATTGATAGAAATAGGTTAAATTAATATGTAAGAGCTAACCAATAAGAAGTTATAGCTAATAGGCCAAAAAGTAATTTAATTGATATAGTTTTTTGTGGTTACTTTAGGTCTGAGTGACTGGAATGAGCAAGCGGCCTTTCTACTACAAATAGGCACTGAAATGTGTTAGCTAAATCTGCATAAAACCTGAGAGGGCTTGGAAAGAAATTCTAGACACAGAAAAACAAAGTTTAGCCCCCTTTTGTTTTTGGCTTGTGGTGTGGAGGAGCTCCCTTAAGAAAGGTCTTCCTGATTCATTGGTAGCAGAAAAAAAAATGTCACACGGTTTTGAAACACTGGCCTTCTGGGCTGTGCTGCCAGCATGAACTCTGGCTCTTTCAGAAGGACAAGAATTTAAATGAGGTTTATGAGCAGAGTGCTACAACTTGCTTAATGGAAATGTAGACCCACTCTGTGCCTGAAAATGGGGTTGTGAGCATAGCTTGCACTAAACAGACCTCCATCCCACCATGTTGGATTAGGTGGAGCTAGCATGTAGGATCAAATATGCCCTAGCCATGTCACAACTTAGATTTTTAAGAAATGCTTAGCATTTTAGGAGGCTGTCCTCATCAGAAAAAACAATTACAGATATGCAATAAGGATAGATTCATACATAAAACTAACTCTAAATGAGACACAGTGTGTTTAAAAATGTATGTAGACTTGGGAAAGAGAAGAAAAAGAGTAAAGACACAGTAAGTTAATATAAAAGAGTACAGAAAGTCATAGATTAAAGGAGTAAAGATAAAATAAATATTAAACTTGTAGAAAAGGTAATAAAGTAAGTAAAATAAGCATGTAAAAATGAAATATACACAGAGTATCTGGATTATGTCTATTATTGTGTTTCCTTTGAATTTTTTGACTGTGAAGGAACTAAGAACAGAGAGATATTTCATTGTATGGGCTCCTAAGATAAACCAACACAAAGGTATCTTGACTCCAGAATTTGGGTCTAAGTATATATTGCTTTGGAAAAGAGGTTCTTCTTTTATTTCCACAGGAGATGAAAACCTGTGGAAACTTTCCAAACTAATGTGATTTGAAGCACATTCAAGATGCCTTGAATGGTTGCCATGCACACCCCTAAAATATTTCACCCAACAAAAAGCAGACAGCAGTTATACAGAACTATGCCAATATTCTCAAATATTGTTTATTAATATTTCTTTAGATTTAAAGGTAGATATAATATAAAGATGAATATTTTGTATTGACATGAATCTTGGTTTATTGATACAAACTTAAGATCAATCTTGTTATATGTATATTTCTGCTCTTGATTAAGGTATTGTGACTGTGCAGTTCATTTAAAAATATAATGAATATATACGAAATATAGATTAATAGTCATTTATAATATTCAAGCTTGGAATCATGTTAGTTAAATTATATATATTATACAAATTATATATATATATTTCGGTTAGATAGTCTTCAAATCTTTCAGAGATCTTCAGAATATGGGATTTAAAATGTTTTAAGAAAGAACTTTTCATGGCAGTTCATGACATCTACTCCTGGCATGACCATTTACTTCAAGAGAGTGATGGGCATCAAAGAGCCTCCTTATAGAGTTGGTTGGCCATTTGGGCAAGAAATTACTTTTTCGTGGACTGCTTGATGAACTAGACATGCAAGAGCCCTAGAAAAATAACTGCTGAAGTTACCTAAAGAAGGTAAGACAGTCCCTTAGGGTTCCTGCTTCATGAAAGAATCTATCAGACATTCTTTAGGACATAGAAGAAGGTGACTGACAGACTGCCAATACAGGCAGAATTGTCTTTGAAATTCCCAGTTTCTTATAAAAGTCTTCTGGATACTAAGGGCCTGTAGGCTGAAGATGGATGCCCGCAATGTTACAGAAGAACTTTGGGTGACTGTCCAAGCAGTGAGATATCTCTGTCAATTCCAGAGTTTTTGAAGTTGCTTAAAATGCACTTCCTGTTTACTTAGGTAATATTATATCCTTCTGAAGTTTTTGATGGAGTTGAAGAATATATAGTTATAGCTTTACTTAGTTATAATAAAAGATACAATAAATATAAATATTTTAACTGTAATTTTTGTTTGATAACTGTTTTATGTAACTTTACTACGCTAAAGTTAAAACCTTCCTTTTTATTTTAACAGAAAAAAAGGAGGTGTTGTGGGATTCCTGTCTGTATGCTGTGAATACCATTGGTTAATAAAGAAAACTTTTTAGGCTTGTGCAAGGCAGAACATAGGTAGGTGGGGAAAACAAAACTGAATGCTCGGTGAAAGAGGGTGAACTAGAGAGAAGCCATGTAGCCCTGCCAGAGTTGGATGGAACTTTACCTCGTAAGCCACAGCCTCGTGCAATACACAAATTAATAGAAATGGGTTAAATTAATATGTAAGAGCTAACCAATAATAATCTAGAGCTAATGGGTCAATCAGTGATTTAATTAATACAGTTTCTGTGTGGTCATTTTGGGAGTTTGTGTGGCCGGAAAATGAACAAGTGGCCTCCTACAATACTGATCTATGGGAAGAAACTGAGGGATCTCATTGAGTCAAGATGAAAGCATTTTCCTCCAACCTTGAGGAGGATCCTAAACTTGGATGATCATCTGGAGATTCACATATTTTTGTTTTGTTTGTTTTGTATTGAACTGAAAAATTTAAAGTATTGGAAGAAAGTAATCTGAGCTGTGAAAAGCAAAGGGTAGCCTCAATTATTATGGTGGTAGTTCCTTGCTTAATTTACCATTTTAGTCATTTTGAGGAGGGGTCAGATGAGTTACTTTTCTCCTTCACATCTTGGTGGTGAGATTATTTGACATAAGCTGTCATATGTAATATCTACTTGATCTATTTTTTATGGCTACTATTAAGAAGAATGATTGTAGTTCAACTTACTTGTTTCCAAAGTTCATGTTTTGCATCAACACTATGGCTAACTATTGTGTGACATTGGTTCACATTTTGTCAGGTACTTTGTGGTGACAGATTTCGGATATTGTTTGAAAGTCTTCAAGTTACTAGAGTTAAAACATCAGTTTTATGTGACTTTAACAGCATTTGACTCTAACCATAATTTCTAAGACAGAAATATTGATCTGTCTGTCCCTTTGTTTGTTTGTCTGCTTATATGCCTGTCTATATGATTATAAAGATATATATATGTGTGTGTGTGTGTGTGTCTGAACTATAAAACATCTATCTATCTATCTATCTATCTATCTATCTATCATCGATCTATCATCTATCTATCTATCTATCTATCTATCTATCTATCTATCTATCTATCTACTCTTTGTCCATCTGTCTATTTCACTATCTATCAAAAGACAGAAAATAGAACAGAAGAGGAAGAAGAAAGAAAGCAAGGCAAAGAAGAAGAAAACAAGACCCACAGAAATCCACCTGTCTGGCCTCAGTGAGCAATGGAAATGGCCAAAACAGGAATGCAGTCTGAATTTCTTAACAGCTACTGAGCCAGGACTGGTTTCAGAAAACAGTGAAATCATCACTGAGGAAAAAAAAATAAATGAACCTATTTTCTCAAAGAATCAAAGCATTTGTATTCCTTTCAGAATCTAGGAGCTTTTAGTTTTCTTTTGGGGTAGTGTTTCTTTCACAAATAATATTTTCAACATCATACATAGCCCTTGGCTAGCTTTGACTGGTCTAGATATCTCATTTTCAGGCTTGCAATGCATCCCTTCCCAGGTAGAGCTAAATAATAGTATTGGAGTGCCACTGCAAAGCAAGTCTAGCATGTGGAGTCTGGCTAATCTGTTAACTTTGTGCAGTTGCCCACAGGGCAGGGAAATGCCATAGTTCCCTGGAGTTTCAAAGGGGGAGCCATCATTTGTTGCATTATAAATAACGAAGCCAAGAATGAGAGAACCTAGTGATATGACAGTACCCAATAGAAATGTTAGAGGTTGTGCTTGCACTTAAAGAGTTTAATGGTTGGGAAGAAAAATAGTGAGGCGCTTGCATAATCCAAGATAGGAGAATGTAAGGGCCTTAGAATGAACCCAAATAATATACTGGGAAATCTGAAAATGGTAGTCATCTCTGATTTTCAGCAGGTTGGCAGTGAGATTGAAGGGCCTCAGAGAGGTAGAAGCATTTGGACTGATAAGCATGGATTATCATATGTCATTGTTATCAACAGGCATGGTAAGTAGGAAGGAGTGATGTGAGATAAGGGGTGAAGTTTAGGAAATGTAAAATGTGTTCAAAGATTCATAATGGGACAATTTGATTGAAGAGCAGAAGCTACCATGAATGACTTTTCCCTTAGATAACTGCCAGAAAAAGAATGTTGATTTTGGATGTGCTGTGATTTTAACCAAGATATTCATCTGAAGCCAAACTCAGTTTAAGAGAATGTCCTTGGCAATAGGCAAATGATGGAGGGATAGGTATGTAGATTATTCACAGATGATAGATATATAATATATAGATAATAGATAGACACACTAGATACATGGTATTGCATTAAAATTTCAGAGAATATTTAGAAAAATGTGGACTTTGCTCTAATGTTGAGGAAAGAGCTGAAATTTTAGACTCCTATTTAAAAATCAGTTTAACAAGGTTTGATTTTGTTCATTAATAAAATAAAGATTATTATTTAAATGTTTTCTTGAGGTTATTTTCATAACTTTATCACTCTTATAAATTACACTTGGAAATAAAATGGAATTAATAGGATTTGCATTAATTTCAATTTAAGTTTCAAAAATTCAAAGTTCACATATGAAGAATGTTAGTGTTATGAAGAGACATAAAGCTTTTCATTGTTCAATTAATTCCATCCATTTTTTGAAAATTAGTAGCCTTCATTAGTGGTGTTGATTTTTTTCTTTTTTTTTTTTAAATTTATTTATTTATTAAGGATTTCTGCCTCCTCCCCGCCACCACCTCCCAATCCCCTCCCACTCCCCCGATCAAGTCACTCTCTCTCATCAGCTTGAAGAGCAATCAGGGTTCCCTGACCTGTGGGAAGTCCAAGGACCGCCCACCTCCATCCAGGTTTAGT
>NC_022016.1:1030743-1031969 GCF_000317375.1 Microtus ochrogaster
GAAGGTCTTCAGGATCAGGACCAAGCTCCCCATTTGCCAGTGACCTTGCCAACAAAAGGCCTACCTCTTTGATTTAATTGTAATGGGGCGATCTGATCTCGGTGTTGCGCGTGGTCCCTGCAGCCTGCTTCTGCTGCTGGGACGGTTTCCGCTGCCAGCAGCTTGTGTCCTCTGCTGTCGCTCCGGTCCCAGCTAGTTCTAGCTGGTCCCCGCCGGCCGTGGTAGGCGTCCTCCGGCCGCGTTCCACCGCCCGGTGTTCCGACCGTGTTCTGCCGCCTGGTTTTCCGGCCCTGGTGTTGATTTTATGTTATCAGATATTCTGCCCTGAGGACACAAGGTACATAGAGTTCTTGAAAGCCAAGAAGTAGCCTGGCAAATTTCTCCATCCTGCCTGTTTCTCCAAGACTGTGCATGCTAACGTTTTTAAGAAAAAATATCAAACAAAGGCTGTATGCATAGGCCTATGAATCACAAGAAGAAGATCCATTGCTTTTCCAAATGTCCTTGACTGGATAACTCCATTGAAATCCTGTTGCTGGTCCACACATGAGGCTTTTAAACTCTCTACCAATAAAATTTAAATTATGTCTTACTTTAATTAATGTGATGCTGCTAGGTTCCTAATCATGACAAAGACTTAAAACTGTATTTTGGTGACAGGTCCTTTAGTTCATCATGTGAAGACATGTTCAGCATTAGCTCCTGAGTCATTAAAAACAGTTGCCAGCTATGAAATTAGCTATTGATTGATATTGTAACAGGTAGATCATTATGTTATTAAGTAAAGAGGAGTAACATTTTTTTTTAGATCTTAATGATAGCATAAAGCATTACTATGTGAAAATATTGCTACTTGACAAAAATAAGTATTCAAATACTCTAGTGCACTGAAGAGAGTTAAGTAGTTAAAGTTAAATAGCGATTTCTAAGAATGACCACATGGAAGTGTGTTTGTGTTTGTGTGTGTGTGTGTGTGTGTGTGTGTGTGTGTGTAAAATACATATATACCTTGTTATGTATAACACAATAGCACTTTGAATCTATGCATATAGTATATATATGTTTATGTGTGTATATCCAAAGATTATATGTGCCTTACTCAAAGAATTAGGCCTTAGCATTTATTAATTCCTAAATAATTTTAGACCCTGAGTTCTCCACCATATTCTTTATCCCTACAAGATGGTATATCTGCTGTGTCACAAAGTAACATTTTTTTATTTTTT
>NC_022016.1:1032651-1047563 GCF_000317375.1 Microtus ochrogaster
TTTATGGCTAGAAACCAAATATGAGTGAGTACATCCATGTTCCTCTTTTTGGGTCTGGCTTACCTCACTCAGGATAGTGTTTTCTATTTCCATCCATTTGCCTGCAAAATTCAAGAAGTCTTTGTTTTTTATTGCTGAGTAGTACTCTAATATGTATATATTCCATACTTCCTTATCTATCACCATGCACAAAGTTACATTTTTAAGATTCATTCTCTGGAGCCAAGGTCCAGCCTTTTTTTCTAAACCTCACAACAAATGGAGCTCTCTGTGGATTTCTGTGACAACACTGAAGATAGAGTAAAACTTGGCCTAGTAGGATCAGGCAGCATTTTCTGAGGGGGAATGGCATCTTATGTGGGTTTGACTCATAGAACTTTGCTCAGAAAATCAAAGTAATGGGAAGTGAAATAAAATACATAGCATTGTGAGACAGGCAAAGACAGGAAGAAGGGAGTTCTATAAAAGAAAAAGTACAGGAGGCAGGAAAGCAGATGTCAAGGAGATACTACAGTCTTATTTGGGAAAGGGGTCTATCATTGTAGAATTGAATCAGTCAAGGACTGGTAAGAGAGTTGGATTACAGACAGAAGGAAGAATATGCAATAGACAAGTGGATGAAACAGATTTCATCTTGTCTGAAAAAGTGAAGTTCACCAGCATGTGTGCACAGAAACAAACAACACAGGATACACTATGAAAAGTTATTAAAAGCTAGATCATAAAGTATCGTTCAGGCCATATTGTTGCTTTGAATTTTGTATTAAAGGCATTGACACAATCACCAAAGAAACTTAAGCCACGCAGATATGATTTATTGGATGCATGATTAAGAAATGTGCTTTGGGGATTATGAAGACGTTGGGTTAGCACGAGAAAACTCCAGGGGCTGGCTGACCAGGCAAGAAAGCATAGGAGTAGTTCTGCAGGGTGAGTGATGTTGGTCTGGAATAAAGGATAGCAATGTGATGGAACAATGTGAAGCACAGGGTTGGAAATAAACTGACTTTGTATATATGTGACACAGAAGAGCCTGCTGTGCATGGAGAATATCAAAAGGTTCATTATGGATAGAATACAGGGTATGTAAAAGGAGATGTGCTTGAAAAGAGAAGTTAGAAGCAAGCTATAAAGAGCCTTGAATGTTCTGAGGAGTTTGGCCTTATCAACAGGATTTATGAGCTATGCTCTCTAACTTCCCATGTCTTGGTAACCTAAACTGTTCTAAACATCTATTATAGGATTTCAATTTCATTAGCATTTTAACACATTACCACATTTTCACCCTTGAGCAGCCAAGCATGGTTATATCTTCATATTGGAGAGTAAGTCATAATCAGACAATTCAATACTTTCCACTCCATAAGGTTATTTTCTCGACATTTCCCATTGTGTAATAGCCAGCTATCTGCATGGTTCATGTCAAGGTTTCACTTAGTCGCATTGGCAATTTCCATATTGTATCAGTGCACAGCAGCAGTCAAGATGGGATTGCAGTGTATGAACCAGAGGTGATCACTGGGAACAATCTCACCACTCTCCACTTTATAGTTGGGGGCTTATGCAAATCCTACTGCTTCATGCTTAAGTGAGAGAATAAAATGCTTGAATCTATAATGCAACCTATGCTTAGTTCAGTTTGGGACACCTCTGGGTACCCATCATCTGGTTATCTGAGGTCGTGCAGTAATATTGCTGTGTGAATTGTCTTGGAGCATTGTCTACCACTTTTCTTTGTTATGCACAGTTTTGCTCAAGTTACTTGGCTTACGAATTACACTCTACTTTCTTGAGAGGGAGTGGGAATAATATGTGAGATATTGAGCCCTTCTTGGAGATCATAGAGAGAGACACTGAGGAATAGCAATTGTCAATATTTAGGAAGGCACTAAATGTTCCAGCTACTTAACAAGGTACCTATAGATATTATTAAGACACATAATCATTACTGTAACCCTATAAAATATATTTTGTTATTTATTCAATTTTTAAAGGTGAAAAGTATGACATGAACAAGCCAACTGTGACTAAGGAGTAGTACTTGGATATGAGCCTACGCTATTTGATAAAAGAACCTAAATCACTGTTAACATTTTGCCATAGTTCTAATAGCCACTGTGACACAAAGCACAGAGGTGCAGTAAAGTATAAAAACATCATGTTAGTGTTGATATAGCAAACACAGGCATTGTCAATTAATTTGTTGATTTTAGAGGTTAACAGTATCTCAGCATCCTGCTGTTTTGTTTTAGAAGTATTCACCAGCTCATCTAAAACATACCTATTTTAGAACAGTGGAATCAAAAGAGATAAAATTGGCTTTAGTAGCATTTCATGGATCAGGACAGGGACCAATTTTCAGAGAAGGGAGCTTTGAATTACAGTATTACTTTAATGCATCCATCATACAGTATCCATAGTGTCTGTCCTACCTCATACAAGAGTAGGAAAGAAAAAGAGTTGACATTTAGGTAACTGCCAACTGTTACTGGAACACAGATATGGAAAATTTATCTACAAATGCAATTAAAAATGTGGGCTCTCTTCTAAGGCAATGTTCTAGTCATAAGAGATAGGCAATAATATCCATCAGTTATCAGTTCAGCAATTTTTGTTTTTATACATTCTGTCTCTTTTGTGATCTTGTATATTCATTGATAGATTTTTTCATTTCACCTATAAGGAAACTAGGACTTACTAAAATAAAATAGTCATTCAAAAAGCACAAAACTATTGGCAGTAGTAAATATAATCCTATTTAGCTTCCATAATCAAAACCTACTAACATTGAAATGTGTAACATTTCATTTATTTCAGGTTTGATTACTATTTTCTTGCCAACAAGTAGCATGAAAAATATTAACCATGGTTTATTTGTAAATATGAATATTCTTTTGCATTGTAATCTCAACTTCTATCTAATCCATTTATGCCCTTGGTAACAGAATTTATAGAGAAAAATAAATGTGTTATGCTGTGACCTTATTTGTGGCCTAGAATACACTTTCATCTTTTCAGTCACACTAGGCTAACCTAAGATCTTCAAATCTCATACCCAATTCACTAGAATAATAGTAACTGAGATGTAAAGGATACTTATAAAGTGCTAATTACTCTTAATTAGTTCTATTTGTGTCTTAAACTGATCCAATACTTTACCCTCCTAACCACTGTCTCCAATCCCTCCATAGACCTGTGGAGTACTGGCTATCTCTCAGTCTCCAAAGGAACTATTACTTCTTTTCACAATATTTTCAGTTTATTCTCTTACTTTGCATGAAATTTCTCTGTCTCTAACATTATACCACCCCTAGGTCTTCTTTTATATATCACATGCATGCATTAGTAGATGAACTTTGTAACATGAACGGGCCAGGCCAGCACTGTAACCATCTAGCATGCACTAACTGGGTGGTAAAATTAACAAAAGCAGTATTCCAAAGAACCTCTCATATGACTGTTGAGTTCCATAACAGTAGCAGAAGCATGCAATACAGTGCCATGAGTAACACATATAACACGATAAACTGTTGAAAAGTCCAAAGATAGTCCACTTGCTCCTAAATCAGAGACACTTGTTGGTTCAAGATCAATATGCCCAACTGAATATGTCCAAAGGATTGCTGACTCTTTTCAGCAAGCTGGTTGACAGTCTCAGCCATCTGCACAGTCTGTGAGAGAGCAAGTCCGGCAGCAGTAGCTGTGTTGGCAAAGCTCTGCTCCAGCTGCCTTCTGGCCCCAGCCGCACTCACTCTGGATCTAAACTGCTGCATGGAGTGGAGCAAAACTCAGAGAAGCAGGCTTGCTGCTCCTGCTCCAGAACCATTGAAGGGGCTCCACTTTAACAATCTTTTAGGGAATTTGGGCATCGTCAACCTGTCTGGCTACTTCCTGCTGAGCGGGGTTGCTGCATTCTTGGGGGTATTTTACACTAACATTTCAGGGGGTCTTGGGGGTGATTCAAACCACATAAATTTGCAATAAATCCACAGGTTCTCATCCTCTGTGAAGACAAAAGCAGAACCTCTTTTCCAAAGTATCAAATCCTTAGGCCTGTATTTTAAAGTCAAAATACCTCTCTTAGCAGTTCCCAGATCAAATGTCTTTCTCCAGTCCAGAACATAAAAGACAACACAATCAACACAATAACATACTATCTCTACACATTCTATCTTTTGAGGCCCTCAATTCACTCTTCTGCTTCCTCTTCATTGCTTTCCTACTGGCCAGTCTTCCAGAGGGCTTCCCCCAGAGCATCCCTGGGGATGAAGACATACATACTCCTTTTAATCTGACTTAGTTTGTTCCCAGTCTGGAACATTTAAACTTTCTCCTGAACAAAATCTTTGGCTGTCTTCCTTATTACTTCTGTGCCTTGTTGCTTTAAGAGTTTCTGTTACTTTTTGAGGCCTTTCAATTCACCCTCCCGCCTCTTTATACTTGCTTATCTTTTGGAGGATGTCCTTTAGAATTATCTCTGGGGATGAAAAATAAAAACACTTTACCTTCTCCAATACGCTCGTCGATTTGAGCGACCCCGTTCACAAATCCCCACTTTCCAGATCTCCTTGGGACTTCCACTTGCTGCAGCCAGCGCAGCCTGGATAGCCAAGACTGGCAGGGGGAGCCGGGATTGAGACACAGAAGCTTCTTTTCAGGTGGAAGAACAGCAGCCTTTATTTTGCCCAGAAACCTTTTATACTGGCCAGAAAGAACACAAACATCCTTGTCAATTACAGACCCCAAGGAAGTTCCGCTGTCAGTCAGGGGGAGTGAGGGCAGCTGTATCACAACAGCTCCCCCATTTTATTTTATAATACGTTGCCTGTCATGGGGAATAGCCCTCTAATATTCCTTGTCTTAGGTAGCATCCTGTCCCAAAAGTATTGCCCCTCTGTGGTTACGCAGACACATAGCCTTAAACCAACTATTCCCAGGATGACAGCACTATTACTTCTTTTCACACCATTTTCAGTTTATTCTTTTACTTTTCATGAAATTTATCTGCCTCTAACATTATACCACCCCCAGGTCTTCTTTTATATATCACATACATGCATTGGTAGATGAACCTGAGTTCCTTTTATCCATTGATGATTCCCTGGCATTTGCAAATGTACAGTCCTTCATCAAAATCTATGATGCTCTGACTCTTACAATCTTTTCATTCCCTCTTCTGCAATGCTCCCTAAGCCTTGGGTACAAGAACTGTTTTGTAGAGTTATACTTTGGGACTGGGATCCACGATTATTTATTTTGTTTGGTTGTGGTTTTCTGTAATGGCCTCTGTATGTTTCAAAGAAAAGTTTTTAAACACACATGATATGTGACCTGTAAATATTAAAAAATCCACTCATCTTCTTACTTAATACATATATTTTCTGAGCAGCTCACTTAAGAGAAGTCTTCCTGATTCAGTGTTAGCAAAAAACAAAAAGAAAACAAAACAAAACAACAACAACAAAACAAAATGTAGGCTTCAAATGGCAGCTCCCTTGGCCATGCTGCTAGCGTGAACTCTGGCTCTTTCAGGAGGTCGAGCATTTACATGGGGTTTGTGGGCAGTGTGCTGCAAGTTATGTGGTAGCAGCCTTATTGAGGTTCTGAGGACAACTCCCATCCTGCAGTCTCAGAGGCAGTGAATAAACCACTACCATGTCAGAATGGGCAGAGCCAAAAGGCAAAGCAGCCTTAGTACTAGCCAATCCGTTTAAGATTTTAAGAAGCAATCCCAGTCAAAAAAAGATTATGGATGTACAAAAGAGATTCAGATAAAAAAAAGACCTCTAAATGGGTCATAGTGTGTTTAAAAGATGCACACAGGCTTGAAAGAGAGAAGAAAAAGAGTATAGAAAGTTATAAAAACAATTAAATGGTTTTAAAAAATAAAACAAAGTCTTTAAAGAGATAGAATGCAAACTGTCATAGATTAAAAGGATTAAAGAAAAATAAACCACATAAAGACAGAATATACACAGAGAGTTTGGATTATGTATATTATTGTGTTTTCTTTGATTTTTTTGACAGTTAAAGAGCTGTGTAACAAGAGACATTTCATTGTATGGACTGCTAAGTTAAACCAACATAAAGGTATCATGACTTCAGAATTTGGGTCTAAGGATTTGTTACTTTGTAAAAGATGTTCTTCTTTTGTTTCCACAGAAGATGAGAACCTGTGGAATCCTTCCAGACTAATGTGGTTTGATCCAACAAAACCCCATGAATGGTCACCGTGCACCCCCCCCCCAAAAAAAAAGACTTTTCCCAACAAAGAGCAGAAAGTAGTTTGGAGAGAACTATGCCCAAATTTCCAACTATTGTTTATAAATGTTTGTCTACATTTAAAGGGGGCTATGCTATAGAGATGGATACTTTGCATTGATATGGATCTTGCTCTATTGATAGAAATTTAAAGTCAATTTTGATATATGGTATATGTCTGCTCTCAATTAAGGTATTTTGTTTGTGCAGCTCATTTAAAATGTATAAGCCGGGCGGTGGTGGCGCACACCTTTAATCCCAGCACTCGGGAGGCAGAGGCAGGCAGATCTCTGTGAGTTCGAGACCAGCCTGGTCTACAAGAGCTAGTTCCAGGACAGGCTCCAAAACCACAGAGAAACCCTGTCTCGAAAAACCAAAAAAAAAAAGTAATGTATAATTAAGAAATATAGGTTAATAGATAATCATCTATAATAGTACAACTTATAGTTGTGTTAGTTTTCCTATATATAGAGAGATATATTTCAGATGGCTAGTTATTCTTCAAATCTTTCAAAGACTACAGAATATGGCATTTAAAATGTTTAAGAATTTTGGACTTTTTATGACAGTAAGACACATCTGCTCCTGGCAACACCAATCTACTTCAAGAGGATGATGGACATTGAAAAGGCTCCTTATGAAGTTGGTTAGAGATTTGGGCAAGAAACTGATTTTTCCTGGACTTCTTGATGGTATGCTGCATGAACAGGACAAGCAGAACCCACAGAAAAATGACCATTAAAGTTGCCTAAAGAAGGTGAGACAGGTGAGAAGGGTTCCTGCTTCATGAAAGAAACTGCCAGACATTCTGCAGGAGACAGAAGAATGTGACTGATAAACTGCCAATATAGGCAGAACTGTCTTTAAAATTTCCTGCTTCATGGAAAAGTCTTCCAGATACCCTGTGCCTTAAAGATTGGATACTCCAATGATTCAGAACTTTGAGTGACTGTCCAGGCAAGACATCTCTGTCAAGTTTAGAGTTCTGGAAGTTGCCTACAATACACTTCCTGTTTACTTAGGTAATATTATATCCTTCTGGAGTCTTTGATGAAGTGGAAGAATAAATAGTTATAGTTTTTCTTAGTTATGATAAGTTATAAAGTAGATATAAATATTCTAACTATAATTCTTGCTTGATAATTGTTTTGTTATATGTAATTTTACTATGTTAAAGTTAAAACCTTTCTTTTTATTTAAACAGAAAGGGGGAAGTGATATGGGATTCTCTTCTGTATGCTGTAAATACCATTGGCTAATAAAGAAAGCTGCCTTGAGCCTATAGCAGGGCAGAACAGACCTAGGTGGGAAAAACTAAACTGAATGCTGGGAGAAAGAAGGCAGAATCAGGAAAATGTCATGTAGCTGCCACAGAGATAGATGCTTGAACTTTACCTTGTAAGCCACATCCTTATGACAATACACAGGTTAATAATGATGATTAGTTTAAGATATGAGTTATTCAGAAATATGCTTAAGCTATTGGCCAAACAGTATTACAGATAATATGGTTTCTGTGTGATTATTTTGCAGTTGGGCAGCTAGGAACAAACAAACAGCCTCATACAACACCACAGGATATTCGTCTCCTACATTGAATGCTCCAGTGGCTTTTTTCATGCCTAAAATAAAATTGGTCACCTTCCAATTCTACAAAGCCTACATAATCTGGACTCTGTTAATATATCTCACCTTGCCTTGCACTGTGACTTCTGGATCTATATTCCAGAATCATTGAAAAGGGACTGAATTCTTGAATAAACTTAGGCTATCCATTTAGGAGAGGTTTTATTCTGCTTTGTAAACCTTTGCGTGCTTTATCTCAATTCTTGTAAGTAATATGACCTTGTAAGTTATAAATTTAAATTAATCATTTATTGATCTTTTAATAATTTTCTTACTAAGTTATAAACTCCATGAGTGAAAGTTTTGCCGTTTTAATCACTAGTTAATACCAGTGGGTATATATATTTTACAAATAATCACTAAGTGAATGAATGATGCTGGAAAAGAATTATCAGATAACAGCTCCAGATAAATGTCATAATTTAAAGATTCAATCTTGAGACTGTACTTTTTACAACCTTAGAGTGTATTCTGAGTTCATCCTAAATTTCTATGTGGTATGCATCATTTTAAGTCATCTAGTATTTTACAAGGGTAAACATGATCACTAGTGGTTTAGCATAGTCATCATTACAGTTACAGCTATTGCTGTGGTCATCATCACAGCTATCAGTTTACTGAGAATACTTTCTAAACTTAAGGACAGCTTAGGTAGGTATAAACATGAGAGAAGGGAGCTGTCTTTCTTGTCTCATGCTTATTTGTGGAAGGGTACAGTGAGAGTAAATGGTAAACAGGTACCTACAGGGATATGACTCTGTGGCTTAGATTGCTAATCAGGTTCCCTTTGATGAAATCAGAGCGAGGACAAGTAGATCCAGGTACTTTTACATGCAAATATTATCTTCATGTCCTAGAAACAGCACTTTAAAGCCAGAGAACAGAAAACTAACTCACAGTCTCTTGTCTCAAGCATTTTATATCCTGAAGAAATTAAACTCCAGCATTCTTATTATATTAATCTACACTTCAAATTGAGGATGTATTTCTGTTTTTATCTATAACATTTCTGCCAGATTAATAAGAATTTTCAAGATGTTAATGGATTGATTTCAGCATAATTGTAACTATATTAATTCAGAGCAATTACCTCTCAGTAAAATTTAAATGAAGCTAAATTGAAGAAATTAGAAATATTTGAAATCTCTAGTTGGAAGCCTGAAGGCATTGTGTATTCTCATTGCAGAGTACCAGTAGTCAAGCCCTGGAAGGTGGCAAGGCTTTCACAGAAGCCAAAAAGATTCAAACCATATCAGCATTTTACACTTTTCATTTACCAAAGTGATCTAGCAGACGTTAAATAATAGTAAAAAATAAAACCCTTGAGCTTTCCTGAGGTTGAACAAGTGCACCCAATGGCTCCAAGACAGTATTTAGTTGTAATTTATAGATTCTCGGGAAGTAATAACCTGGCATGGGGAAGGCTCTGTGGTACATATTAAGGATCAGCCTATAGAAGAATTGAAAACAGATCTCAAAGTGAAACACTTTGACAAAGAACTCCTAGTGATCACATAATGGGGTGAAATCTTCTCTAAGCCCAGACGTAGAGCAGTGATGCTAACACTGACAGCTCTGTCAACTTCGGGTAAGGTATCTTGTCTCTTGCTTCATTTTTTTAATGGTTCTCACTCTTCTCACTTTGGAGAACAATTGTGAAGATCAAATAATTGTGCAAAAACTTTTGTTAAGTACAAAGTTTTACGAATATAACTAAAAGGGATGATTGAGAAAACATTTTAGAATTATAATTACATAGAAGCCAGCTGATAGCAGAATACTCTTAAATACAATGTCCAATTTATGAGAGACTGGTTAAAAAAATCCCTAAATCCCTTGTCTTAAAAATACACTCTTTTTATTTTTCTTATATACCTAATAAAGAATGTTGGTGGAATTCTTTTTATTGCACATATATTTTGGACAAGACTGCATGAGAGTATCCATGATGGCTTCAAAACAACAGGCTGCCAATGTTTCATGTTTTATACAATGGCAGCAACAAATAAGAGAAGGGACAAAGCCATATTTAGACACTTTCATGTTGATATCAAATCACACTTTATTTTATCTAAACACAGCAAAAATCGGTGGTGGGCGCATTTTCCCATTTTATAAAGGTGATTGTTGTTCACAAATTCTAAGTAGAAAGTCCAAGTTTGGGGTGGTATAAGTTTGTAACAAATGAGTGATTTTTGAAAGCCATGCAGCTCCAGGTGAAATAGTATCTTCTGCAAATTAAGAAAAAGTTGTGATAAAAATATTTTCTTTTTCATACTTTTTATTAAAAAATTTACTTTTCATTTTATATACCAACCCCAGTTCCCTTCCCTCCTCTTCTCCCGCCACCACCTCCCCCCACTTCCTAACTCCCATCCATTCCTCAGAGAGGTCAAGGTCTTACTTGAAGAGTTAAAAAGGTTTGGCATACCAACCTTGAAGCAGAACCTAGTCCCCATCCTCCCCAGTATCAAAGCTGAGCAAGGTATCCCATCATAAAGAATGGGTTCCCCAAAGTAAGTTCATGACCTGGAATATGTCCTGATGCCACTACCAGGGGTCCCCATCACAGATCAAGCCACATAACTGTAACCAATATTTAGAGAATCTAGTTTGGTCCCATGCAAGTTCCCCAGCTGTCACTTCATAATCTGTGAGCTCCCACCAGCTCAGGTCAGCTGTCACTGTGGCTTCCCCATTATGATCTTGACCCCCATTGCTCAAAGGATCCCTCCTCCCTGTCTTCAAATGAACTCCAGGAACTCTTCCCAGTGCTTGACTGTGAGTTCTGCCTCTGGATTTTCAAATAATTATTTGCTGTCAAATATGTGATGGAAACAGCAACAACAATCATTGCTACTTGGTTTTTTACACAGTGTAATTGTTTTTCAGATTCCTTCTTGAATTTCACCCACTCTGACAAACTTGCTATCTCACTTATCTGAAGCAAGTTCAAGGATCAAGGGCAAGATTAATGACAAATATCCTATCATTTTCCTCAAGAGGGTGTTTTTTATTGTTTGTTATTTCACATCATCTAGCCTTAGCTAGTTTGAAACTCATTAGGTAGACCATGCTGTTCTTGAACTCACAGAAATGACTGCCTTACAAGTGCTGGACATAAAGGGCTGCTCCACTAAGCCAGGCTGATGTCTCAATACTTTTGAGACAGGACCTCATTATGTTGCACAGACAGTCCTGAAACTAACTATGTAAAAGATTTAGTTTTAAATGTAATTACTATTTCAATATTACTATGTGGACATAAGGACATTAGAAAATGTGAATTTTGAGCTACATAATTTTTTCTAGTTGTGGTAAATTGTAGCAGCTAAATCCTCCATAGTCACACTTCTACAAAGTAAATCTGCCTACAATATTTTCAACACTCCTCTACTACCTGTAAATAGATGTTCAGATGCAATTCCAACTCTCTACATGTTGTAACAACAACCTGTCTCAAAACATGATAAGTGGATGCTGGATGCCAAGTACTGCACCTCTACATTTCCTTATGCAGAAGATAACAGGGTATATTATTCTTTGAGTAAAAATAGGATATTTAACAGGTTATAATTGCACATGCCTTTAATCCCAGCACACCAGTATCATTTCCTCTTAATTCTTTACATAGTATATAATCTAGCCATACTGCATCATGCAGTGTCTCCAAAATAGCTTGTTTTGTTTGTTGAAAAGTTTGCTTATGTACTTCTCATTTGTTAGCATTATTTCTCTACTGCCATCATTTAATTGTCTGCATGGAAAAGTCCTTGCACTCCTGAATCCATGTCCCATTTCATACCTAAAGGAAGACAGACTCTGGACACTATGATACACATAGAACATTTTATGATGCATTTTATTCCTCATATGTTAACTTTGTTGTTAGATTGACATATGTTAAAGGGAAGAATCCTGGTTCTACTCACATGTGTATCTTCTTCACCTAGCACAAAGTAGATATTCACTAAGTACCTGTTAACTAGTGAATAGTCATTCTATAAACAGTGGGTAAGAAGACTGCTGCCTATTGAGAATTAAATTAACACCAGGGCTATTATAGTTTGGGTCCAATTTGAATGAGTCTTAAGATGATTGTCTGTATCTCAACTTCTTTAAGAAAACTGATGGCACTGCCTCACATAGTAGAGAAAGATTAAAACTGATACCAGCTCTTTCGTTATCCATCTTCTTCAGTAAAACACTAATTGTTCTTGGCTTATAAGGTAGGGTTTTCTAATTGTGTTTAAATCTCCCATCCACTGCTGGCCGTAGATGTGCTTTCAAATGAAAGTTTCTCTGTGTGTGTGTGGGAAACAGAAAGTTTTGCCTCTTATAGCAGGGAATAGTTTGAGGCTATGTTTTAATTAAAATGAATATCTGTGCTATCTTAATGTTATTGCCAGTTAAGTGTAGCAGCGTGATTTAGCGTTCTATAACACAATTATACTCTGGTAATGAAGCTCTGCAGAATTATCCTCGGAATTTAGAATGCAGAAGGGAGCAGTAGCTCTCATTTGTAACCATGTTACGGCCTTTATTGTTACAGTATTTTCTGTTTTCTTCAAAGATTAACTCAATCGTATTTAAGTCTCTGGCTACATTACAGAGAGAAGGGAAATGGGCAATGGGAACCCATCCCTGCAGCCTTCCTTAATGCTGTATTTTGAAGACAAAATAGCAGGGAGATTTTACAGTGGTATTTCCACACTTAACTCTTCTAGCTCAAGATTTCTGGATTAAACTCCCCTGAGAGTAGTCCTTCCAGTGTCTGGGTGATTCTTACTAGGGATTACTGAACAAGAGCCCTAGGGTTTAGAAAAACAGCCTTAAGTGGCTACATCTCAAAAAGGGAAGAAAAAGCCTAGCTGTATTTGGTCCTGAAATCCATTAAACACTGTGGTCTGAGAGCAACTCTGACCTGAACAAATATTTACAGTGTCTAAAATGGTTAAATCTGAGAACACACAAAATCAATCATATACTACTTACGAGACATAAGACCTCAGGTAAGGAGGTCTTCAGGTTTCAGTACATTGATCTGTAACCTGTAGGTAATCACAAGAATCAAATACTTCAATGATTTCTTAAGAATTATGAAGCTAGGTGGTTGTACATGTCTATAATCACATTAAGGAGACTGACGAGAGGGAAGAATATTAGGAATCCAAAGCTAGTCTGATCTATAGGGAGAATTTAAGGTATGTCACACTGTATCGAAAGATCCTGACTTAATAAGCAAAAGCAAAGGGTTAATGAAAAAGATTTATATATGTAACTTAAAGCCATATCTGGCACTTGATTAATTGGGCAGTATGCAACAATCAAGTTAATTACTGGAAAATATTCCATTTTTTAAAAAAAACTCCCGTGCAACTGTTTCAGGTGGCATAATCTGAAGATTGGCCAGATCGTGATTCCTAACTACATAGTGAAGCCAGCCCCTCATACTCTTGCCACCATGCCTTCCCCACTACAGTGGATATCCTTCAGAAACTCTAAATCCAAATTCACCCCTTTAAAAAAGAGTTGAAATACAAATTTCATCTTATTTTAGGCAATATTTTTTCTTTCTTTTTTTTGTTGTTTTTATTGAGAAAGGGTTTCTCTGCATCTTTGGAGCCAGTCCTGGAACTAGCACTTGTAGACCAGGATGGCCTTGAACTCACAGAGATCAGCCTGCCTTTGCCTCCTGAGTGCTGGGATTAAAGGCGCATACTACCACCCCCCTGCCTTAAGCAATGTATAACACCTGTTGTGCCAAAGATTTTACAAGATGCCTTTTAATTATATGCTGAGTCTGTCTTCAAGAACTTATAATGGTTAAAGCTAAATATACATGTTAAGACAATCCAAATTAGGGAACATGATTAATAACGATATAAGTTAAAAAACTATTGTTATTGGTTGTGGGGTTAATTATGAAGTGACAAATGAGCTTGTTATTGGGCTGAAAATGAAATTTTCACATGAAGAAAATATTGTGGAGGGGATTCAGGTTGAGAGAAAATCGGGCCCTATTTCAGATTCATGTTGGCAACGACTAGTGTACTAGTTAGTTTTCATGTTACTGAAACAAAAGTCATGATAAAGCCTATGTATAGCAGAAAGAGATTGCTTTGGCTCAAAGTAGGAGGGGCTTAATATAGCTGGTCTGGAAAGCATAAAGGTTGAATAATTCTATTTATCTCACTTCCTTCTTTCTTCTCTTAACATGCATCCCAAGACCCTCTTTCAGAGATAGTACTACCTGTGTTGAAGTGTCTTTTCTGCTCAGTTCAAACTCCCTAGGAGGAATTGGCAGATAGATCAACCCAGATGTGTGTCCCCTTGATGATTCAAAATTCAATTTATTTGACAATAAAAATTTGACAAACTATACTGAAATTATTTTGTAGAATTTTTGACATTGGAAGATCGGGATGGGCTGTAATGCAGGAGATTTTTCCAAAGATCAAAATAAAGTTATTTTCATTTATACAATGTATGTTAAAGAGTTTTGGTATAACCACTCAATTTAAGTATATGGAAGTTTACAGCTAGTATGTACAAAATCATAGGTTTGATACCCAAGCACTGAAATACCAAGAAATTTCATTATTTACAACAAAGTCTCTTAATGTCTACTGAGACTCACTTCATTTTCTCTACACAATAATCATTTGGGGTAATTAGTTATAACCAGTTTATTTATGCTTCATTTGTTATGCATTATGAAATTTTTCTGTTCATATTAATTGAGAACACATTAACAAAGATGTCTAATATTTATTGACTGTTTATTCTTTTACAGGTGATTAGTCCAATGGTAACCTGAATTGTCATGTTTGCCCTCAGATAGTCAATGTTATTATGTCATCTGAGTTTAAGATATACTGTGACTTAAAATGTTTAAAATTGACCAATAACCCGTGTTTTTTCAGTCACAGTCCAGCTGGCCCTGGTGAGCTCCCAGTAGATCAGATCCACTGTCTCAGTGGGTGGGTGCACCCCTCGTGGTCCCGACTTCTTTGCTCAGGTTC
>NC_022016.1:1048413-1050442 GCF_000317375.1 Microtus ochrogaster
AAGGCACTGTTTTAAGGTGTATGTTTAGTTTTAAAATGATAAGTATATATGTATGATGCCATGTAATGTTACCATGTATGTGCTCATTATGCAATGTATAAATTAATTAGAAAATAAAAAAAATTGACCAATAACTTGCATTTAATTAAAGTCGAGGAACTCATGAGACAAACTAAGGTAGATTTCAAAATCTGTTTTTGAACTTATTTCGAAGTCTTTAGGTTGATTATACTCCCACATTTAGGTGGTGAGACATGGTCAGGGATCACTGTCTTGGGAGGAAGAGAGTGAGCTAAGAACAGAGAGTGCACCAATGATAAAGCAGTGACACACCTTATTTCATGGTTGGAAGGATTTGGAGTTATTGTTATCAAAAGAAGAGTTGACACCACTTACTGCTGTCACAAAAATTGTGCACAACTTAGAAATAGGCACAAAGAGATTACTAGAAGTCCCTTCTAGGCTGTTGTCAGGGAAAAAAATAGAAGTGCTTTTCTTTTGAAATGACTGGCCCAAAGGTTGTGTTTAGATAAAGATGTTGAGCTTCCATATTGAACTGTCATCAAATCTCCTATCTCATTGTTTTTAAAAACTATTCTACTATTCCTTGATTGAAAAAAAATTATATAAATTCAAGTATTTGTTATCTCTTTTGAGTGCAAAACACATCCTGTAAATGTACACTTGAGGAATTTGCTCTAGATACTGAGAAATTTTGCATTTACTTGAAAATTCATGTTAGCCTTTCTACTTCTAGTGGGAATCACCCCCCAAGATATAAAATGAGAAGGCATGTATTCATTTTACATTTATACAAGAGTCATAATTTTAGCTTTTGTTAAGATTTTTCTTAGCTAGTACAGAGATCGCTATATACTAAACCCATCCAGTTGTAAACAACTGGCTCAGACGACAATATCAAGAGTTATTTTCTACTTTGAACATTCAATCTATTAGAAAGCATGTCTGTGCAGAAGATGGAAGGGAATGGTATATAGGAGAAAGTATGAAGACTTTCTTACCTATTTCCAAAAGCTGTTCACTAGGAGGCAAATGTTACAGTGTCATTGTTGGCAGCTCACAAGCCAGAGATGGAAGCATATGGAGTGGACAGTTAGTTCAAACATCTACAACACTAAGGTCTGTGCCCAAATCTGCCATTCACCACTGTGTGACCTTGTCCTCTCCCCATCTATGAAATAAGAAGCAAAAACCAAATTATCTCCAAGATTTCTTCCAAAATGGCATCCTAGATGCTTCTGACATTAATGGTATGTGCTGTTGTTGCTGAATCAGGAAATCTCTCTACAGCATGCCCTAGCAAATAGCAAAATCTGTGTTAAACTCTCTCTCCCTTATTTTTAAGCCTTTTTATGTTTTTAAGTGGATTTAGTCCATCACGTTCGAGCACCACTCTGTAGTATCTAGCGGTGGGCTACGTTCCTGGCACCTGGCCTCCCGCATGGCTAGCTTTACCCAAAATAATTACATGGAAACTGTATTCTTTTAAACACTGCTTGGTCCATTAGTTCTAGCTCTTATTGGTTAGCTCTTACATATTGATCTAACACATTTCTAATAATCTGTGTAGCCCACGAGGTAGCTTACCAGGGAAGATCTTAACCTGTGACTGTGTCTGATGGGAGAATCGTGGTGACTCCTAACTTGGCTTCTTTCTCCCAGCATTCTGTTCTGTTTACTCCACCCACCTAAGGGTTGGGCTATCAAATGGCCAAGGCAGTTTCTTTATTAAATGAAAGTAACTCCTCCATCAGTTGTCATCACTCAATGCCTTGTGAGCAATTCCTACCCGAGAAGTTGGCAAGCATGTAGTAGAAGCCAAGAATCAATGGTCTATGGAATATGGAATGAATTCCTTTGTTACAGTTTTCTCCCACCAAGAATAATGACCTCTGGCCAGAAGATGAATACTAGTGAAAAATACCAAATTGTCCATGTGGTAGACTTATACTTCAGAACTGGATCCTTACAGAAGGCTCCTTTAAATGACTTCAGACTTTTTTTTTTT
>NC_022016.1:1051126-1065763 GCF_000317375.1 Microtus ochrogaster
TTAATTGTTCCTAAATTGTGTATTGAAAATTAGAGGCTAGGGAAAACTAATGGTCATGACAGATTTCCCTTCTCCATCCTTACTTTAATCTAGATTACCAAGTTATCCTATTCTTAGTGCTTACATAGGGTACAGGTAACTTTTTATCTGACGTTATGAGAATAGAATAAGTACTATTTAGGGTATATTAAATGACTTCCAATTTTGCCTATATCATACTTAAATGTAGTAATTATTATAGGAAATAGTTCATTTTCATTGACTCTTTTATCTCTCCTTCAATTCAAGTTGATGTGAATCACATTCATTGACTTTGGAATGGGAGCACTTAGGTAGAAAGTCATCCGTAAGACATATTCCTGAATGTTCATAACAGAGACATTGGCTTCGGTATCTATCATGCAGGTCTTTGGATTCTGAAGTGAAAATCTTCATTAGTATTCTGAGAGTGCTTATTCTGTGATAGTTTATTATTTTTAGAGCACATATGTCATGGCACATAAGTGGAGCTCAGAGGACAGCTTTGAAGAGTCAATACCCGTCATCTTCCATGTAGGTTCTAAGTATTGAACTTAAGCCATAAAGCTTGGTAGTATGTGCCACAGCCCACCGAGCCATTTCACTGGCTTTCCAAAATTTTTGAGCATATATTTCTATATATGGATTTATATAGAACTTTATTTCATCTGAGTTTATTTACATATTTCAAGATTGACTTGGAATTCCTGTCACCAAATCCCACAATAATGTTTTTAAAATACCAAATTCATGGATCTCTGCAGAGGTTTCCTTCATGTGTTAAGACCCCAAATTATCATCTAGTACATTCCATGAATGAAGTTCTATGGGAAGAAGCCACAAACATTACTGGGTGTGCACAGTCATAGAAGAATTTTTAAAATAGCAGATGTCCATCTCCATCTCATTCAGAACTAGTGGCATGATTTCAGTCAAAGCCTGCCACTTCAACTACTATTACTTAGTAGTCAAACTCAAGAGCTCTTCAGTGAGATGTAATGCCCCAGTCTACTTGTCTAAAAAACTTTGTGACCTTCTCCATTTCTTCACCTCCTGAGTTATTCTTCAGATTCTATATTTTTTTTTTTTGGAGTTAAAGAAAGGATCTGGAGCATTTGTTATGACAACTTGCCTATAATAAGAATTCTTTGTCAGATTTTTCATGTGAAAATTGTCATCAACATCAAGGGTCACCTAATAAATCTTTTCCATTCATGATTCAAAAGTATACTGAGTTTGGGTCACGTACTTCATTCTTTAGGTCTCAAAATCCTCCATCTATAATTGGTAGGATTATGGTGCAGTTTTCATCAAAGGTACCTTTCCACAGAAATGTTTTATACTTAACAGAGGAAAGAGGTGTTATTACTTTTCTTAACTCAACAACTATAGTTTTTTATAATGTTCTGTAAGATAGCATGATGGCTTAGTACACACCATCCATTGTCAAATTTACAAATCATATCTGTTTATCCATTGTCTGTCTTGTATGACTAGAAACAGCCACTTAATCTAAATTTAGTCATCTGTGAGTAAAAATAATAACATTAATTTACCACATATGATCACTATGACAAATGAATAAATTCATAAAGAGTTCTCATTTCTTCATATAGGGAGGTACTAGACAAATATGTATGATTATTCTACTGCTGTTGCTTCTTTCATGGTGGATTATTGGACCTTATCTGAATTCTAAAAAATGGAGCTGTGATTGGCTATAAATAAACACCATACTGGTTAGTTTTAACTATATATATGACATATCCTTGAATCACCTGGGAAGAAAGTAGCAATGGGGAATTATTTAGAACAAGTTGGCCTATTGCTAGTTGATGTGGGAAGACCTAGCCCATTTTTAGCAGCAGTATTTCTTAGGGAGGGTGTCTAAGACATAGGAAAACTATGAGAGGAGAAAGCTGGATGAGAACAAATAAGAGTCTTCATATTTACTAATTTTCTGCTCTTGAATTTGGATACGATATGTTAAGTGCTTGCCTTGACTTCCCTGCAATAATGTTTAATAAGTTGGAATTGTAAGACAAATAAACCTTTCCTACCATACATTACTTTTTGCCAGGATATGTTATCACAGCAGCAGACATGAAAGTTGAAACCCACCAAAGAACTGGGTAGGGCACAGTGGTATTCCTATACTGTGACAACATAAGAGCATACATGAATCAAACAAGAAAGTTTAGCACAACTAATAAGAACTCAGAGACAGATATTGGGGTTCAGCCTGAAGGTCAGAAAAGCAAAATAGCCAGCCACTGGCTCTTATCTCTAACCAGTCTGAAATGGCAATCCTGTTTCCAGGAATCTCAGAATGAGACTGTGTCTGAGAGCTGTATTCTCCCACCTAATATTCTTTCCTAGGACTGGGATTAAAGGTGTGCACTACTACTGCCTGGTTTCTATAGCAAGGTTTACCAGGATAGATGTTTTACTCTCTGATCTTCAGGAAAGGTTTATTTATTAATATACAAATGAAATATCGCTACACGAAAGGGCTCCAGGTAGGACTATAGTAGATCATTATCTCTGAAGGGCAGAGAAACACTGCTGTACAAAAATTAGATGTTTTCAAGGAAAATAACATTGAAATTCAGGTCATGAGGGACAAGCAGAAAGAGATTAGAGAGTTCTGAACATTTTAACATGTGTTCTTGAATTCTATGCAGCCAACCATGGCAAGCATGGTACCACTTGAAGAGCCGTTTGTGTGACAGAAAATATGGGAGAAATACATTATTAGAAATCTTTAGAATTTACTTTCTCTTTCTCTCTTTCACTAATATAATGTTAATATCATATTTATGTGTATGCATGAATTGTGTGTATGGATGTACACATATATAGAGAAAGTATGATATATGAGAGTGTTAGAATATGTGTGTGTGAATGTGCGTGTGTGCGCACACATTAGAACCCTTTTAGAGCTCTTGTTTCTGGCAGAGAAGTTTTTCCCTGTCCAGAGGATTAAAGAAAACAATCCAAACCTCTGAAGTCACAGCTTAGAGTATAAATATCTGATCCTAATTTTGTGTTGATAACAATGCAATGGTAATTTTTGTAATTTATTAGATTTTTTAAAAATACCAATCTAAGTTTTCACTCCCTCCCCTATTCCCATTGCTTCCACACACCCTCCCACCCTACCCCCATCCAATTCTCAGGAAGGTTAAGGCACATTGCTTTGTGGAAGGTCCAAGGCCATCCCTACTATATCTAGGCTGAGCAAGGTATACAATCCAAAGAGAATAGAATCTTAAAATGCCAATACATGCAGTAGGGATAAACCCTGGTGCCACTGTCAGTGACCCCTTAGTCTGCCCCAGTTATACAACTGTCAACCACATTCAGAGGGACTTGATTGGTCCTACACTTGTTCCTTCCCAGTCCAGCTAGAGTTGGTGAGCTTCTATCAGCTCAGGTAGAATGTTTCAGTGGGTGAACCCATCAAGGTCTTGACTGCTTTGCTCATATTCTCATTCCTTCTACTCTTCAACTGGACTTTGGGAGCTCAGTTCAATGCTCCAATGTGGGTCACTCCCTCTGTTTCCATCAGTTTCTGCATGAAGGTTCTATGGTGATATTTAAGATAATCATCAGTCTGACAACAGGGCAAGTCAAAATTGGGCCCCCTCTCCTCTATTGCCCAGGATACTATGTGGGGTCATCCTTGTGGATTCCTGGGAATTTCTCTAGAGCCAGGTTTCTGCTAACCCTGTAATGGCTTTCTCAATCAAGATATCTCTTTCCTTGCTCTCATTTCTGTCCTTCCTCTATCTTGACTATTCTATTCCATCAAGTTCTTCATAATGTCCCCCTTTCCCCTTCTCTTCCCCTTCTATCTTACTTTCTCCCCTACACCTATGCTCCCAATTTTGTCAGGAGATTTTGTCTTTTTCCAATTCCAAGGTGAATATATACTTTTTCTTTGGGTTCACCTTATTACTTAGCTTCTCTAGGATAATGAACTCAATGTCCTTTGTTTATAGCTAGTATTCACTTATGAGTGAGTTGAGTACATATCATATTCATATTTTTGGGTCTGGGTTACTTCACTCAGGATAGTGCTTTCTAATTCCATTCATTTGCAAGCAAAATTCAAGATGTCATTGTTTTTTTTTCTTTACTGAGTAGTACACTTGTGTAATTTGCCACATTTTCTTTACCTATTCTTCAGTTGAATGAAATCTAGGTTGTTTCTAGGTTCTGGCTATTACAAATAATGCTGCTATGAACATAGTTGAATAAATGCTTTTGTAGTATGATTGAGCATCTTTTGGGTATATGACCTAGAGTGGTATTGCTGCATCCTGAGGTAGGTTGATTCCCAGTTTTCTTAGAAACTGCCATGCTGATTTCCAAAGTGATTATGCATGTTGCATTCCCAGCAGCAATGTGTGGGTGTTCCTCTTACTCCACATCCTCTCCAGCATAAGCTATCATTGGGTTTTTTTTTATCTTAGCCATGTGACAGGTATAAAATGGCATCTCAGAGTTGATTTGCATTTCCCTGATAGCTAAGGATGTTGAACATTTCTTTAAGTATATTTTGGCCATTAGAGATTCTTCTGTTGAGAATTCTCTGTTTAGTTCAGTACCCCATTTGTTAATTGGGATATTTAGAATTTTAATGTCTAATTTCTTGAGATGTTTATATATTTTGGAGATCAGTGCTTTGTCTGATGTAGTGTTGGTGAAGATCTTTTCCCATTCAGTAAGCTTCTATTTTGTCTTATTGACTGTGTCCTTTGCTTTATAAGTTTCTTAGTTTCAGGAGGTCCCATTTATTTATTGTTGCTCTCAGTGTCTGTGCTACTGAGGCTATACTTAGCAAGTGGTCTCCGGTGCCCATGCATTGAGGACTACTTCCCACTTTCTCTTCTATCAGGTTCAGTGTGGTCAGGTTTATAGGGAGGTCTTTAATCCATTGGGACTTGAGTTTTGTGCACGGCGATAGATATGGATCTGTTTTCATTATTCTACATGTTGATATCCAGTTATTCAAACACCATCTGTTAAAGATAGTTTCTGTTTTCCATTATATACTTTCATCTTCTTTGTCAAAAATCAGGTGTTCATAGATATGTGCATTAATATCTGTGTCTTCAATTTGATTCTGTTGGTCAACCTCTCTGTTTTTATGCCAGTACCAAGTTGTTTCCATGACTGTAGCTCTGTAATAGCGCTTTATATCAGGGATGGTGATGTCTCCAGAAGTTTTTTTTTTATTGTGCAGAATTGTTTTGGCTATCCTGGGTTTTTTGTTTTTCCATATGAAGTTGATTATTATTCTTTCCGGGTCTGTGGAGAATTGTGTTGGATTTTGATGGAAAGTGCATTGAATCTATAGGTTGCTTTTGGTAGAATTGCCATTCTTACTATGTTGATCCTACATATCCAATAGAATGGGAGATTTTTTTCATTTTCTAGTATCTTCTTCATTTTCTCTCTTCTTAATATTCTTGTAAAATAGGTCTTTCACTTTTCTGGTTAGTGTTACCCCAAGATATTTTATGTTATTTGTAGCTATTCTAAAAGGTGAAATTTCTCTGATTTCCCTCTCAGCTTATTTATCATTTGTGTATAGGAGGGCTTCTGTTTTTTTCCAGTTAATCTTATATCCTGCCACATCACTGAAGGTATTTATCAGCTGTAGGAGTTGTCTGGTAGAGTTTTAGGGGTTACTGATATACGCTACCATATTATCTGCAAATAACAAATGTTTGACTTCTTCCTTTCCAATTTGAATTCTCTTGATCTTCTTTTGCTGTCTTATTGCTATTACTAAAACTTCAAGAACTATGTTGAAGAGATATGGAGAGAGTGGACAGCCTTGTCTTGTACCTGATTTTAGTGGAATCACATTGAGTTTCTTTCCATTTAATTTGTGTTGGCTGTTGACTTGCTGCATATTGCTTTTTGTTATATTTGGAAATGTTTCTTGCATCCCTGATCTCTCCAAGACCTTTTTCAGGAAGGGGTGTTGTTGGATTTTTTCAAATGCTCTTTCAGCATCTAATGAAATGATCATATGAATTTTTTCTTTCAGTTTATTTATATGATGGAAACATTGATAGGTTTTTTTTTATAGTGAACCACTTCTGCATCTCTGGGATGAGCTGACTTCATCATGGAGCATGATATTTTTTATGTGTTCTTGGATTTGGTTTGCCAGTATTTTATTGAATATTTTTACATCCATGATAATGAGTGAGATTGGGCTATAATTCTCTTTCTTGGTTGAGTTTTTTTGTGATTTTGGTATTAGGGTAACTGTAGCCTCATAAAAAGAGTTTGGCAATGTCCCTTTTGTTTCTATTATGAAGAACACTTTGAAGAGTACAAGGGTTAACTCTTCTAAGAAGTTCTAGTAGGATTCTGCAGTAAAATCATCTGACTGATGACATTTTTGGTTGGGGAGGTTTTGATTACAGCTTCTATTTCCTTGCAGTTTATAGGTCTATTTAAATTGCTCACTTGGTGTTGATTTAATTTTGGCATATTGCATCTTTCTAAAAATTTTCCATTTCTTTTTTTTTTGTTTTCTAATTTTGTGGAATACAGGCTTTGTAGTATGACTGCATGATTCTCTAAATTTCCTCAGTATCTATTGTTATGTCCCATTTTCTTTTATAATTTTGTAATTTTGGATGTTCTCTCTCTTCCTTTTGATTAGTTTGGATAAGGGTTTGCCCATCTTGTTGATTTTCTCAAAGAACCAGCTCTTTGTTTCATTGATTCTTTGGCTTGTTTTCTTTGTTTCTATTTTCCTGATTTCAGTCCTCAATTTGATTATTTCCTATCTTTCACTTCTCCTTGGTGGGGTTTAATGTGTGGTTTATATTTTAATAATGTTTCTTTTACATATGTGGTTGTTCTTTTATTAGAGGCATAGATGTTCAGGATTGAGGCTAATTCTTGAAAAATTGTTACCTTTATGATTATAAAGTGTCCTTCTTCATATCTTCTGTCTGCTTTTAGTTTAAAATTAATTTTGTTAGATATTAGGATAGCTACACCCTCTCATTTCTTAGGTCCATTTGATTGGAAAAACCTTTTCTCAAACCTTAACTCTGAAGTAGTGTCTGTATTTGAGGTTGAGGTGTTTTTCTTGTATATAGAAGAAGGCTGGATCCTGTTTTTGTATCCATTCTCTTAGCCTGTGACTTTTTATAGGTGAATTGAGTCCATTGATATTAAGCGATATTAATGACAAGTGGTTGTTAATTCTGCTTATATTTTGGTAGTAGTGTTCCTGTGTTTCTGTTCTTTGGGTTATACTGGTGGGAAGTCATCACATGCATGTGTTTTTGTGGTGCAGTTAGCTTCCTTGTTTTGGGGTTTTCCTTCTAGTACTTTTTGTAAGGCTGGGCTTGTGGATAGGTATTGTTTAAATCTGTTTTTGTCATGGAATATCTTGTTTTCTCCATAGATGGTGAATGAAAGCTTTTCTGGGTATAGTAACTTGCATCTGTAGTCTCTTAGTGTCTTCATCACTTCTATCCAGGTCCTTCTGGCCTTCATGGTTTCCATTAAGAAGGCAGATGTAATTCTGATAGTTTTACTTTTCTGTTTCTTGACCTTTTTCCTTTGCAGCTCTTAATATTCTTTCTATATTTTGCATCTTTTGTGTTTTGATTATTATATGGCAAAGGGATCTTTTTGATCCAGTCTAGTTGGTATTCTGTAAGCTTCTTGTACCTTCATAGGTTGGGAAAGTTTTCTTCTATGATTTTGTTGAATATATTTTCTGTGCCTTTGAGCTAGAATTCTTCTCCCTTTTCTACCCTTTTTATTCTTAGGTTTGGTATTTTCATGGTATCCCAGATTTCCTGGATGTTTTGTATTAAGAATTTGTTGGATTTAATGGTTTCTTTGATCAATGAGTCTATTTCTCTATAGTATCTTCAGTGCCTCAGACCCTTTTTTTGTCTCTTTTATTCTGTTGGTTATACTTGTCTTTTTAGTTCCTCTTCATTTACCCAGGTTTTCCACATCTAGAATTTCCTCAGTTTTTGTTTTCTTTATTACCTCTATTTCAGTCTTCAAGTCTTGAAGTGTTTGCTTCACCTGTTTGATTGTTTTTTACTTGGGTTTCTTTGAATGATTTATTAATTTCTTCCATTTTTTGTCATCTCCTCTATTTCTTTAAGGGAGTTTTTCATTTCCTCTTTAAAGGTCTTCATCATTTTTATAAAGTTACATTTAAAGTCATTTTCTTCTACTTCCTCTGGGTTAGGATGATCAAGTTTTCATGTTGTGTGACCATTGGGTTTTGCTACCATGTTGCTTTTTAGGTGAGTGCAGGAATTCTTGCATTGGCACTTACCTATCTCTTATTTCAAATGAGGCCAGCAGTGTCTTTATGTCTTGGTCCAGTCCTTGCAGTGGCAGTTTGAGTGTTCGGGAGTCTTTCTGGGTCTGCTCTATACTGTCAATGTCTGTCTCAGAAAGTCTCTGTGTTCTCTATAAACCTGCTTTCTTGGTCTTCTCTCTGGGTTTGCTCTCTTGGTTTTCTCTCTTAATCCTCTCAGTGCTGTAGCAAGTTCTTTGTCTCCTCAGTATTATAGAAAGCTCTTAGGTGGGGTGTGACTAGTAGCTTTGAGGGTCTAGTAGATGGGTTTGTGTTTTGGGAGAGCCTAACTGCAGGAACTTCACTACTGGCTGGCTAGAAAAGCTAAGGGAGTTTGGGTAGGGTCCTGGGGTTTTTGACCCACTGTGGAGGTCCTAGAGAGTGGGGTTTCCTGCAGTGTAGCTGTTCAGTCACCTCTTAAATCCTCTAAGTATTGGAGCAAGCTGTGCTATGTTTCTTTTTATCCTATCTGTCCTCAAGTAATCCAGGATTTTAACTCTTCGTAGCTACTTGTTGATTTGTCAAGTTTAGCTTACACAATGCTTTCTGTTGCTTAGTGAAAATGAGCATTTAAAGTGATGCTTCATTTGCTTCATTTTATGTGGGGGAAGAGTGGCTGAAGGGTGGAGTAAGGCACTTTGAGTATGTGTTGGAGTTCTGTATGCTCTGAAACACATGTAACTTCAACAAAAATTTCCAAACTGAATTCTTTTAGAGAGATGTTTATTTAAATATTCATGGTGATTCTATGGAGAGTTAATAATAATCTATTTTCCTGATAAGTAACAAAGGAATAGAGAACTTGAAATACCTATTTATCAGTGGTCTATGTGGATCAACTATCGAGCCATGAAAAGTCAACTCCCAACTCTGCTGACTTAAATAAGAAGTCTTGACTATTTACAAATATTCCTATGTTCTGTTCGATACTTCTACTTGGAACAAGGCACTTCTAATATCAACTGAGCTTACTTGTGCATAGGCAGTGATGTGCATAGGCACATCAACTGGGATGAATTGGATGGGATGATCCCACTCAAAGACATAGCATTGCCTAGCCAACATCTGGGGTTTAAAGGCATGCATTGTAATATGCATACTTCATCATCTAAGTGAATTAGCTCAGGACTATCATTATGATTGTAATAGCTTTTGTTGTATATGCATTCACTAAGGGTGAGATATGTGGAAGGAAGCAAGCATCACTGCAAGGTTGCTTGAAGACTTAAGCTTAGAACCAACACACAGTATTACTTTTCCACACTCTCTTGATTAGTATTGAATAAGGAGAGTGGAAAAACATATTTCTCATGATAGAAGAGCCTATGAAATTCACATTGCATTGGATACAGGTACAGAGAGATGCAAAAGGTTGAAGCATCTCCCACCAATCAACTGAAAAGTTGTTTTAGTTCGAAAACTAAAAGTTTAATCTTACTAAGTCATTACAATACCCATACTTTTAATGATACTGCAGTATAGATCCAACATGTTTATGATTGCTATTTGGATTTCTATCAGCTTTTTTTCTTTTGAAGGAAGACTTCAGTCTCACCCTCTCATTTCTGCTGTGTTACCCAGGGTTAACTGCAAAGTTTCTCCCCTGAGAAGTTTACTCAAAATGATGGATTATATTCCATTTTTGCACTTATCCAAAGAAAAAAGAAGAGCACAACAAAAAGAATTGACAAGAATTTGTTTTAAATGTTAGAGCTCTGCCAGTGAAGGATTTGGGACACCTTAAACTGGGGTTCAGTCATCAGCAAAGGGAGCAAAAGGTATATATGTCCTTTCAGTTGATCTCTGGATTAGGAAACCAATAATCAATCAATCTTGAACTTCATCTGGTAAGCAATGCTGTCTTGAGTCAAAATATTTATGGGAAACAAAAGAAACTCATGCCAGAAAATAACTTCACTTTATTTTTAGCATGGAACTTGTCCTTTGGGAAGCAGACTGGATGACATGGCTGTCTCTGCTCTGGGGAACTAAAAGACTGTCTTCAATTTGAATATATACATTAAAGATGTATTTACTTTCACTATTGCATATAATTTTGCAAATACTTGTTAAGGTATGCATAATAAAAAATTAAGTTGCTTCAATGACAATCCAGGAAACTTAAGTAAAGGAAAATGAGACAAACTAAGGAAGTACACCCCTAACCTTAAATTGTAATTAGGATTTAAAGACATTAGGAAAGTAGGAGGAGGTAATGGTGGGTTGCTAGGGTCAATATACATTGCATAAATTCATACAAATTTTCAAGTAATATTGAATAAAAATAATTTCAAAAATGTAATTAGTAGGGTTGGAGAAGTGGATCAGTGGTTAGAACACTGGTGACTATTCAAGAGGACCCAAGTTAAATTCCTGTCACTCACATGCTAGCACACAGCCATCTGTAACTCAAGTCCCAGGGTATCTAATACCTTTCCTTATCTTGCCTCTATGGGCTGCTAGCATTTATATAGGGAGTGAAACACCCATACAACAAATATATATGTATATACATATATATTAGTGCTTTTATTTAATGATCTATATTACCTGGGTATAAAAATGAGCACTCAAGAAACACTTATTCTTGGGTCTCTAGGGTGACCATGTGAGTAACAAAGTAGCAAAAGTTGTGACATTGAAAAGTCTTCAAACACAGCCTTCAGAATTTCATTCTATAAACCATAGCTTCTTTCAGATATAAGTTTGAGTAACACAGTATTTTAAAATAAATACTTTTAAAACATTCGATGGGTTTTCTGGTCATAATCGTGACCACCTTGCTCATATAATCCCTTTTCCCTCCCTTCAACGAGACTTGTGAAACTCTGTCTGGTGGTGGACTGTGCGTCTCTGAATCTGCTTCTATCAGTTACTGGATGAAGGTTCTATGATGACAATTAGTGCAGTCACCAATCTGATTACTGATCAGGTACCCTCTCCACTATTGCAAGGAGCCTTATCTGGGGTCATCCTTGTGGATTCCTGGGAATTTCCCTTGAAGGAGAGATAGGGAGCCTGCATGGAACCTAACGCCCTCTGAATGCTGGTGTCGGTTGTCTAACTTGGTTTGTTTCAGGGGCCCCTGGCAGTGAGACCAGAATCTATCCCTGGTGCATGAGTTAGCTATTTGGAGCACTTACCCTATGATTGGATGACTTACTAGGTATTGATGTATGTGTGTGTGTGTGTGTGTGTGTGTGTGTGTGTGTGTGTGTGTGTGTGTGTGTTTGGGGGAGAACTCAGTGGTTCCTAAACTGAATGTGCCCAGCTTTATTGACTTCCCATGGGAGGCCTTACCCTTTTGGAAGAGTGGATGGGGGATGAGCTGGGGGGAAGGTGTGAGGGGGGGAGTTGGTAGAGGGGCGGGAGGGGGAGTTCTGGTTGGTATCTGAAATGAATAAAAAATTTAAAAAAACTAAAAAGAAAAACATACAGAAAAGCATTCTAAAGATTTGATCTTTCCTGTTTAATAAGATAGCTGGAACTTTGTATTGTTCTAAAAAGTACTATCTAGTAATGATAGGCTCATATTTTTTTATGGGTGATAACAGCATATTAGCATGCAAGAGGGAGAATATTTTGAGATTGTCCATCTATTGTTGAGGTTCCCACACTCAGTTTGGACAAGACTACACTTAAGATGCAATATGGCCTCCAAGTAACTAATACAGTTATGTTGCATTAGTTACTTTTCTAATCTCTTTGATCAAATGCCTGAGAGCATAACTTTAATAAATGGAAGGCTTAATTTTACTTAATGCTCAGGAGATAAAGTGTATTGCAGCACTGAAGAGTATGGCATATGGGTTGAACTCAGTCTATGATGGTGGAAGCTTATGGATATCAACATCTTGGTAGTTGATTAAAACCGGAGAAGGGAACATAATGAGAAACTTAACTATAGGACTTGAAGTCATCCATAGTAGCTTATATCTGCCAATCGGACTCTGATGTGGGAGTGTCTTCTATCTATGTGTTGCTTTCATTAGTTAATTAATAAAGAAAACTGCTTGGCCTGATAGGGCAGAATTTAGATAGGCAGAGTAGACCAAACAGAATGCTGGGAAGAAGGGAAGTGAGGCAGATGACATAGCTCTCCTCTCCAAGATGGACGCAGGTTAAGATCCTTCCTGGTAAGCCACCACCTTGTGGTGCTACACTCATTAATAGAAATGGGTTAATCAAAATGTGAGAGTTAGCCAGTAATAGCCTAGAGCTAATGGGCCAAGCAGTGTTTAAAAGAATACAATTTGTGTGTTGTTATTTTGGGTAGAAAGCTAACCATGCAGGAGCTGGGTGGGAACACAGCCCACAGGACTCTATATCCTAAAGCTCAGCAATATCCAAAAGCAACATTACCAGTTGTGGCCCAAGTGTTTGGGTACATGAGCTGACTGGGACATTTCAATCTCAAACTATCAAGGTGGCATATGTATAACATAAGATGCACCCTGTCTGACTTCTAAAGTGGCTCAAATTGTTAAAAAGTCCCTTCTGAAACTTAAGGTAAACTGTCTATTGTGGACTTCTGAAAAAAAAAAAGTAAAAGAATCACATAGTTTCAATACACAAAGGCAAAGATTAAATACCCTGATTCTAAAAAGGAAATAAAGGGGTTATAGCAAGGAAAAACCAGACCAAAGTAAGGTGGTAATTCAACTGTACAAATACCAAATCCTGAAGCTGCATGTTCAATATATGTGTCTTTCCATGGCATTATCTGGACTGTAATAGGCTTGGGAGGCCACTGCCTCTTCCACTTTACTGCCTGTACCACATGTGGGTTGTCTGTTGAACCTGCTTTACAAAATTTATATAGCTACCTTAGTGAATGTCCCACAATTATGGCATCTACAATATCCTGGAATATCTAGGGAAATGTAAGTTTTTAGAGTCATAAACTACCTACTGAGAAGCAGCAATAATGATGTCTGACACTGCTAAACATTCCCTGAGCACAAATTTAATTGTTTTATGAGATGCAAACTTCCATGTCTGAACTCAAATTCTGCATGTTTACAATTACAACATTAATTGAGTTATACCAAGTCCTGCTGGCAATGTGAGATACAGATTAATCTCCTTGGACTGTCTGCAATGACTTTTGGGTGTTTTCAAGAATGAACCTGGGAAAACATTTCCCTAGGCAATTGTAGGCTGACGCTACTCCTTTGTTTCTTGGCCACACAGACCCAAAAATTATCACACAGCAAATGTGTTAATTAAAACATTGCTTGTCCTATTAGCTTATGCATAATTCTAGCTAGCTCATACATCTTAAATTAACCCATTTCTATTAACCTGTGTATTGCCATGTGGTGGTGATCTATTGGTCAGGTTCGGTCTGGCATCAAATGTTTGTCTCCTGAGGCAGCTACATGGCTTCTCATTGACTCTGCCTACTCTCTCTTTCTATCTCTTAAATTAACCTATTTCTAATAATCTATCCATTACTATGGGACGTGTGGCTTACTGGTAAACTTCCCTGGAGTCTGTCTCCTTCAGTGGTGACTACATGACTTCTCCCTGACTTTGCCTACTCTCTCTATATATCTCTTCCAGCCTGACTTTACTCTATTAAGCCACTGGCCAAAAGCAGCTTCTTTATTAACCGATAACAGTAAAACATAGTCACAGCTTACATCATCTCCCACCTCCCTCCCCTTTTCTATCTAAATATAAAGGAAGATTTTAACTTTAACATAGCAAAATTGCATATAAAAAACAGATATCAAGCAATAATTGTAGTTACAATATTTATATCTACTTTATCTTTTATCATAACTAAGGAAAATATAATTATAACAATTTAATCTTCAACTCTATTAAAGACCCCAGAAAAACATGACACCACCTAATTTAACAGAAAGTGCACAGCAAGCAACCTCCAAAACTCTAGAATTGACAAAGACATCTTGCTGCTTGGACATTCACTCAAAGTTCTTTGTAACATTGGGGCATCCATCTTCAGCCTACTGGCCTATAGTATCCATAAGACTTTTCCATGAAGCAGGAAACTTGAAGATCTCATATGCCTTGTACTGGCAAAGTTCATCAGTTGCTTTCTTTTGTGTCCTGCAAAATGTCTGGCAGTTCATTTATGATTCAGGAACCTTGAAATACTGTCTCACCTTTAGGCAAGTTTAGTAGTTATTTTTCTGTGGGCCCTACAATTCCAGTTCATACAGCATACCATCAAACAGTCCAGGCAAGAATAGTTTCTTGCCTAAACTCCATAAGGAGCCTTT
>NC_022016.1:1068174-1069568 GCF_000317375.1 Microtus ochrogaster
GGTATATCTAGAAAACCAAAGTAGCATGACTATAACCTTGACTATTATAGATGACTATCTATTAACCTGTATTTATTAATTATACATTACATTTTAAATGAGCTGCACAGATACAATACCTTAATCAAGAGCAAAAATACATATAATAAAATTGACTTTAAATTTGTATCAATAAAGCAAGTTCCATACCAATGCAAAATATTCATCTCTATAGCATATACCCCTTTAAATGTATACAAACATTTATAAACAATATTTGGGTATTTGAGTGTAGTTCTCTTCAAACTACTTTCTGCTTTTTGTTGGATAAAGCAATTTTAGGGGTTTACAGAGACCATGAAGGGGTTTTTGTTTCATTGAACCACATTAGTCTGGAAGGAATCCACAGGTCTTTATCCTCTTTGGAAACAAAAGCAGAACCTCTTTTCTAAAGCAGCATATTCTTAGACACAAATTTTGTACTCAAGATATCTTTATGTTGTTTTAACTTAGGAGCCATACAATGAAATGTCTCTCTCTCTATTTAGCTCATTCACAGTCAAAAAATTCAAAGAAAATACAACAACACGCATAATCCAGTTTCTCTATGTATTTTCCATCTTTTTGTGGCTTATTTTTCTTATCTCCTTTAATCTATTACTATCTGTACTCCCTCTCTTTAAAGAAGATATTTTATTTTTTTAAAAACCATTTACTTTCTTTTATAATTATCTAATTTTTTTCCTCTTGCTCACAAGCCTATGTACATTTATTCAAAGCTGTGACCCATTTTAGCTGTTGTTTCCATTTAGTTTGTCTTTATTGTGTATCTGTAATAATTTCTGATCAGGACCACTTCTTAAAATGCTAGGCATGGTTAGGACTAAGGCTGCTTTTGCCTTTTGGCTCCACCCAGACCAACACGGTTAAGATCTATTCAGTGTCTCTGATACTGCAGGGTGGGAGTGATCCTTACCACTTCAACTCAGGGTAGCACCATATTTTTTAGAATTGAATTTATTGAGCTATATGTTTTTCTCTGTTCCCTTTCCTTCTTCTTCCCTCCCCCTCAAGCCTCTCTCATGGTTTTCATGCTCCCAATTTACTCAGAAGGTCTTGTCTATTTCTAATTCCCATGTATATTAGATCCATGTATGTCTAGCAGCATTGTTTTTCATAGCCAGAATCTGGAAACAACCTAAATGCCCCTCGACCCAAGAATGGATGAGGAAAATGTGGTATATTTATACAATGGAGTACTACACCACAGAAAAAAATGACAACTTGAAATTTGCCAGCAAATGAATGGAGCTAGAAAACATCATAATGAGGGAGGTAATCCAGACCCAGAAAGACAATTATCATATGTACTCACTCATAAGTGGTTTTTAAACATAACGTAAAGAAAACCAGTC
>NC_022016.1:1076323-1077610 GCF_000317375.1 Microtus ochrogaster
TCTCTCTCTCTCTCTCTCTCTCTCTCTCTCTCTCTCTCTCTCTCTCTCTCTCCCTCTCAAATGTACCTTTTTTCTATTAGTCTATGCATCATCATGCTGTTTGTGGTTTACTGGTAAATTTCTCGGCATCTTTCTCCTTCACCAATGGCTACATGGCTTTTCCCTGACTCTGCATACTCTGTTAAGTCATTGGTCACATGCAGCTTCTTTATTAACCAATGGAAATAAAATTTATTTACAGCATACATTACCTCCCATATCAGGCAATCATATTTGAGGAAAGAACTCCTTTTGTGGTACTCTCTGTCCAGTCATACTTTTATAGGCAGTTTATTTTCAATGATTATTATTTTAAGGTTTGTATTTTTATATCCTAGTGCTATTCATGGATAGGTAACTCTCACAAAGTACTATTCCTATTGTCTCTATGTGAGTTCTGCTTCTCTCTCTAATGGCACTAATGTCTAACAGCTGCAGTCACTTTATGAGCATGTGTCTTGTTCATCTGTAGTTTTAAGTCTACCCACATTTTTTTCTAACCAAAACTCATTTATTCCACATCTTTCTGTTTTGATTTCGTTTTGAATGTTCATAAGAAACATGATTAAGTGTAGAAAGCAGTAACCATGCTACTGCCTAAATGTTATTTTGTTTTGGAATTTCCTCCAAAAAATAAATTAGTATATTTCTTTCTAATTCAGAGTCACTCAAATGTTCAAGACTTCGGAATAATATTGCCTGATCCATTAATGAATGTAATACTTGTGACTTCTAGTCCAATTCTTGATAGTATCCGTGTTCTTTGTAATTACATATGCACAGTTCTTACTGTCTATATTTCTATTGGCTCACTACATCTTCTGTGCTATCATTTGAATGGTTCACTAAGTTCTGCTTATAGCATGCCAGGGCTTCTATACCCCACATGATAATGCCATTCATATTCCTTGCATAAGCCAGCCTAACTAATTTTCCCATAGCAGCCCTCTTCTTTGGGTTCTACTTATTCACTGCTGGTAGTCAGGTAGTTTTTTTTTTTTTTTTGATAAGGTTATCAAATACATGACAAAGACAATTAAGGAAGAAGATATTTACTCTGGCTCATGGTTCATGAATTACGGTTCTTAACAGGAAAATCTAAACTGGATTTAGTTTCTGCCTGCAGGAACTAGTGACAGCTCACATCACAATTAAAGAGAAGAAGAATTAAAGGAACCACAATAGAAGCTGGATATACCTCTCCAGGAATGTTCCTAGGCTGTGTCACAATGTTTCTGTAACTTCCCC
>NC_022016.1:1078038-1086671 GCF_000317375.1 Microtus ochrogaster
ACACACACACAATCTTGAGTTTCCATTTCATTTTATTGGAAAATATCCCTTTAATATACATGTAAGAATAACTTCTTTTACCTTAAAAAAAGCTATCAGGGTAAAATTGTTCATCTCTGAACTACGGGTTTATGCTTCTTCAATTTTACTCCAACTTTAGTTAGTGTGGGAAGACATCCTATATAATGATTACCTTAAGAACTCTTACTTGTATTCCTGGAATAGCTTTTGATAAGACTTTCTTGCTTCCAGTTTCTTCTGTCATTAAATATCTTTCCTTATTTGGCTGCCGATGATCTATTTTAAAATGCAGATATTACCATATTATCTTGTGGATAAATTTATTCTCTGCCTAATACCCTTAACTATTTTTCATTTTCTATAAAATTGTCAGTTTTCCTTTGCCTTTTATATAATGCTTCTATGACCTACATACAGATTAACAGATCTCAAGTCCTGAAACATTATATCAGAGTAAAGGCCTTGGTAGGTAATAGCAGGTTGATTGGTAGAAATGGAAAAAACAAATATTGCCTAGTAGTGGTACACACCTGCAATTCCAGCACTTGTGAGGCTAAACTAGAATGATCTTGAATGTAAGGACAGCCCTGAACTACAATGTGAGAGCCTCTTTCAATCAAAGAAAAACAAAATAACAACCAAAGAATGAAATATGTGTATATATACATAAGTCTATATAATTTCAAGCAGATAATGCACTTAAAACAAAGGCAAAGTGGTTTTCTATAGATTATTATATGAAAGGAAATCCAAGGTTGCTACTTTACTGTAGGGAAATTTCAAGAGCTGAGACCCATTAAGCAATGTGTAGGTCACAGAGGCATTGTATAACAGACAAGGGAACCTGACAATTATTTTATAGACAATGAAAAAGAGTTAAGGATATTAAGCAGAGAATAAATTTATCCACAAGATAACACAGTAGTATTTGCATTTTAAATAGATTATCTTCAGCCACATAAATGAGAGATTTAATGACAGGAGAAACTGGAAACAAGCCCTATCAAAAGCTTCTCCAGGAATCCAAGAAAGAGGTCATCTGGGACTCATTTGAGAAATCCTCTAGGATGTAAATGCAGCAAATCAAGAGATATATTATTTTGACATTTATTGAACATTAATTGTGTATAGAATACTATGGGAAAAATTAGCTATCTAATCCAACTTTCTATGAATGTTTCAATCTGCTTTACAGCCTCCCTGGTAAGCAGCTCCCCAGTTTCTGAAAACTTCCAATGATAGGGAACTAAATCCCTCAAGCTGTACTCATCTCCCTGTTTAATTATTAGAAATGGCTACATTCTATGACATTTTTAGATTGATTTCCATTGCTCCTGCCTCAACTTCAAGTCCCATCCTCAGTAGCTACAATGACAAAACTTATTTCCTGTCCTGCACAACAGCATTTTTGTTATTTGAAAAAAGGAATCAAGTTTTTCTAAAGTTTTCTTTTCACTTAAAATTTTATTTTAATTTTTTATAGTATTCAATATCATCCACATAGCTGATTATTTGCTGTAATTACACCACATCTAAAGTACAGCTTCTAAGGTCGTGTGTATGGAAGGCTTCCAGCTTCAAGTTGGCACTCAAACTTGAACTCTGTCTTAAATAAGGAGACTTGGGAAAGGTCAATCAAAATGAATATATATGAACATACTGTCTTGCAAGCCAAGTTAAAAACAATAAAGAATGAAAGTAGAATATAGGTGGTATGGAAAAACAGAGGAGAAATGCTAGAGGTTAAATGTTTAGGCAGGGATGGAAGCAGAAGGATAAAGTAAAAGATAATAAGGTGGGCTAAAATACCTGACGATGCATGAGGATACCCTATGAGAACTCACTAGTTTGTGACATATTTACTATGACTGGTCAAAGAGCTGAATAGTGACAAAGTACTGAGCCATGTGTAGTGTATTTACACCAACCTTCTCTTCCTCAAGGTTTAGGTAACATTACAGGAATGAGCATCGAATGAATTTAACATTCAGCAGATGAGGAGGACTGACAAATCTTTTCTTCTAAACATTACATGGCTGTAGCAAATACAGATTCACAGGCATTATGGCTAACTACACAAAATCTATGTAAAACCAAGAAAATTAAAATTTGAGCACAGATGAAAGACGGCATCTTGAGATTGAACCCCTAGCTAAGAAGCCAAACCGATGATGACTACCAGAGTAGCGAGAATCCCCTTTTCTTAGTGGTCTGACCATCGGTTACTTATGCTCATGTGTCCACCCCACATCCATGTGCATACAAGCAACACTAACTGGATTCGTGAGATTATTAAAGAGAATAAAGAGGAATGGACATGAAATCAGATGGGAGATTTGTTGGGGATACAAGGGAGAGAATTGGAGATGCTCATGAGAATAAACATTGTATCCCTCCATAGCATTTTAAAATAATTAATTAAAATATAAAAATACTTTAATATGTTTTAAATTTTTATTGTTCTGGATTACATACGCCCAGTTTCAGGCAGGAATGTGGTGTGTTTTGAGAACATCTGTCTCTTCTCCTATACTCTTCCCTCATTCATATCTTTCCTTATCATTAGTATCCTTTGTTTCCCAGACAGTATAATTTCTGCTTCATATCATCTATAAACGCATAAGTTTTATGTGTCTATATACGATCTAGGAACCAAAAATGAGAGAATATTTGTGATATTTGTCTTTGTGAGACTGACTTAATTTGTTTAATGTGATTATTTCTAGTTGTAACCTCTGTTCTGAATGTAACATAACTTCATTTTCTTTTAGCTGAAAAAGTGCATAGTGTATATAAGCTATATTTACCTTATTCATTTCCTTGTTGACAGACACCCAGGCTGTTTCCCTAACTAAGTTATTGTGAATAAACATTACTGTGCAAGGACTCCGAGACATTGACTTCGTGTATTTGGGGTGTATAAACTAGCAGCTGCATAGCTGGGTCTGAACACTGATTTTCTGAGCAGCTAATACCTGAAATTATTGCTTCATAACTCAACACTTTTTGCTTTTTCTCATTTTGGTTAGTAAGGTCAATACCAAGATACTTAAATCATTGGGAAAGTTCAGTTGATTGAACTGGGGTATGGTGGTATAGTAAGGGTGCTTGGTATTTAAACCTGGCACTGGTCACATCAGAATTGTCCAAGAGCACATACAAAAGTGGGACTCAGGCTACAGAATGCAAATTCTCACCCAGATCTGATGGTCAGATGTCTGAGGCATAGGCTGCTGAACCCATCTTTTCATGAATTTTCAGGACACTTTCCGCAAATGTTAAAGTTTTAGATGCATTGCTTTTGCAGGCCTCTGACAATGTGTTCAAAAAGATTTCAGAAGCCCTTAACTTTTAACAAAACACTTTTCCTTTCTACATAGGACGTTTAAGCAGCCTCTCTGGAGAACATGGACAACATCAGCATAATACGCTGATGTTTAAACACTGGGGGAGGGAAGCACCGTCCTAATTAAGTCCTACAATCTTCTGGTTGTATGGAATATTTTTTAAAAATAGAAAGAAAAACAAAACAAAACAAAACAATATGCCTTTGATCAATCCATTACAAAAAGGACTGAGCTGCTGACCTTTTCATTCTGCTGGGGTTGTGTGTGCAGCAACACAGTAACCTTTTCCAGCTGGAATAGAAAGTTCAATTAAGTTTGTTGGCTCAGAAATCTGCCCGTGTCCCGGAGAGCAGATTAGGCATTTAGGGGCTGCAATTATCCATCTGCTGCTTCTGCAAAATGGAAAAGAATGCATACCCGTCATACCTATCTATGGGCACATACAGAAGCAGATTCATGCATATCTCTGTACATGTGCAAATGCAGGGGCTACAGACACACAGTGGCGGGAGCAGAGAAATTCAATCATTTCAAATATGAGTTCTTTATACATTACTAGTGATGAGGTTTAATTTTTTGTTGTTCTTAGATTTATTTCATAAAATACATCCTGACTTCTCCTTCTCTTTCCTCCCCTAACTCCTTTTTGTTCTTCCACCTTCCTAAATCTCAGAATTTCTGTTGAATCTCTTTCAAATAAGAAAGCAAAAAAAGAGAGCACAATACAACATATATAAATAAAATAAAATAAAACTTACAAAACAAAAAATCAAAACAAACAAGCAAAAGACAAAAATTTAAAAGGCTAAAACAAAAAAGCCATCAAGTTCACTTTGTATTGACTAGATTCTCCCGTGCATGGCACCCAGCCTGGAGAGAGGTCAGTGACACATCATTAGAAAACAAAACAAAACAAAACAAAACAAAACAAAACAAAACAAAACAAAACATAAGTACAAGAGCAACAAAAAAAATCTCAAAAACTACATTTTTCTTTGTTAATGGTTATCAATTGCAAAGGTTAGGATAGGACATAGGAAGACCCAGAGTCTACTTGTCCCTTTCAGTGTTGAGAATCCACCTAGTTGGAATCGTAACAGGTGTGTGTGCTGACATAGTCTCTGTGAGGACATGTATCAGTTCTGTTGTGTCTGGAAGGTACTAATTCCTTTGAATCACCCATCATGTTTGGTTCTTAGAATATTTGTACATTCTCTTCCACAAAAATTCTTGAGACCTTTCGGAAGGATCTAAACGAAGACATTCCATTTACAATTTAGTGCCCCCAATCTCTTACTCTCTAGAGGATTTTAATGAAGACATCCCATTTACAATTTAGTGTCCCCAATCTCTTACTCTCGGGAGGATTTTAATGAAGACATCCCATTTACAATTTAGTGCCCCAAGTTTTTTACTCTAAGTCGTTCAATTATAGGTCTCTGTGTTCATTTGCCTCTCATGAAATATGAAGCTTCTTTAATGTGGCATGAGGCATTGATTGCTATGTATAACAATACATCATTAGAAATAATTTCATTGGTATGTTCTTTTAGTGGAATAATAGGTTTTTCCCTGGATTCATGACCTATCTAATCTCAGGTTCTTGACCACTTTAGCAATTCCAGGTATGGATCACAACTCTTGGCGTGGACCTTAAATAGAATCAAAAAGTGGTTGATTATTCCCTTAACATTTATCTCACTACTGAACCAGTATATCTTACAGGCAGATTACTGTTGTAGGCTGCAGGTTTTGTAGTTGTATAATACTGATGATTACATTTCTTCTCTGGTAGTGTTAAGAGTACCTTCCTGTACCCTAAATGGTTACAGTAAAGGTAAAGCTTTTATAGACACCAGTTCTACTTCACCACGTTGAAGGATTTTTTGAGTGTTGTCTTGAAAAATAGGGTCTTATCATAAGGCTATGGACAACACGGAACAGCCTGGGATGTTTGGCTAGTTCCATTGGAGCCCATTCAATAATAACTCAGAAGGATGTAACCCATTACTGGCACTAGAGGTTTTACTCAGTGGCATAAGTTATCTGGTTGATGGCATTGTCTCTACTATTATATACTTAAATTTATTTTATATATTGGAGGAAGCTTTATATTATTAGATTTTTATATGGTTTTGAAAATGCCTTTAGTATTGGTTCTCTCCCAATATTCCCTTCTTTGCTCCCCTTTCTCCCATCCTTTTTCTCCTTTGTTTCTTGTTTCTGGCCATCATATTCTCCCGTTCTTCATAGCTATATCTTCTTATCAGCTCCTTAGTTATTTCCTAGTTTTAAGGGCAGAACAAAATGTTGACCTATGATATCGGTATATAAGAAATACACTGTTGGTATTCAACTGTCTACATACCTTGTTTGTATTCAGAAGAGTAATTTGCCAAATGTAAAAACTTGGAATGTGGCCTTCATCTCTCTGAGGCTTAATTTCTTGAATTTTAGAATGGAGGTAATAATATTAATTTCACAAAAGGGTTCTGAGGACTAAATATGACAAAAATATGATTTTTTAAAAAAATAGGTAGTCTATGAAATAAATGGTAGCTATAATTTTCATATTATTGTTCATCACTCTGACTTCAGGCTGTGACTTTTGTGGCTAAGTTTTTCGAATTTTCATCTTATAACTATATTCCATGTCTAGAAAATAGTACATCATCTCCCTTTTCCTGAAGACAATATTCTTCATGTCTGCCCCATTCTAGGACTCAGCCCTGTTTTCTTCTTTTCTCAGAACTGGTAGGCTGGTGAGTAAATCTCACATCTAATTATCATGTTCTAAATGCTATTCTTGGAAAAGTAGAGAAGTGAGATTCTTTAAGTGTAAATTAGATAAAGTTCTATCTCCATTCCCTTCCAACTCTTTGAATCAAGCTCTCTATAGTATTTAAATAGGATGACACATCCTCACAGTAGCCTCAGAAGTTTAGAATGATCTGGCTCTTACTTAATTGAGTTTGTGTTCTCTGACTTCTGAATTATAATGTGTTGGGCACAATAGCTGTTTACAGGCACTTAAAGTCAGATTCTTCCTGCCTCATGACTTTTGCATATCTGTTTGTCTAGTATGCTTCTTCTCCAGTGGTTATTATCATTTCTTTTTCTTGCAATGTCATATCACCACCTTGGAGGGCCTTTTTGGATTGCCTTTTCTAAACTAATCCACAGTTGTCATGGTAACATATACTTAAGTTTGTCCAGTATCATTCTTTATTTTATGTATAATTCACTTGGTATTTTGTTATCTATCTTTTTACATTGATGGAGATGTCCCATTTATGCTTTGTCTGAGAATGGTGTCTTGCTGAGAATCTCTGCATGTGTTCCTGTCATCTGCCTGAGAAAGCACCTCATATCATGACCAAATAAGACACTGATCTACAAGTTCACTAGTGGAACAATGTTTTTAATGAAATCTAAAATTCCTAAGTTGGTAAGATTTGCTCCCATTTAAATTCTGCTTGAGATACTCAATGCATTAATAGGTAATGCAATGACCAGACCATATATATCAATAAAACTTTTACCCACAAGCTTGTAGTATCCAACCTAGGAAGCCAAACCGTATTTCTGCATCATACCTGTCATAGAAATTCAAATTTGACTCTTCAAGTGTATCCCTGTCTTTACTTTCCTAAACCAACAGCTTTCAATCATCACTCACCTAAATATAATATCCTTTTCCTGAAAAATGACTCAAATATTGAAAACTTGTTGCCCAGCTGGTAGCCATACTTTTTACACAGCATCCGGCTTCCATCAGGCAGGAAGCATATGAACCAATACTTGTAAGTTGGATTCCTGTGGTATAATAGCATCATTGGGATGTAATGAAGAAAACAAGGCTAGTGGTTGATAGGAAGTAGATCACAGGCAATACAAGCTGGAAGGGGAGAGCATGCACTGGCCCTTTCTGCTACTTCTTCCTTTTGGCTATCAGAAGTCAGGTGTTTTACCACACTGTCCCTCCCATGATGTTTAGTTTTGTTTTGAACCCACAACAATGGCTCAACCGATTGTGAACTTAAACCTCTAAAACCATGAGCCAAAATAAATCTTTCTTTGAGATTCTTATGTGCTTGTGTTAATAAAAATAACTAACACACCAACCCCTTTGAATTTTTACACATCTGTCAAACACATGTGATTGTGTTTGACCCCTTACTACAGTACATTCTGAATAAACACCTGCCATTTCTTCTTTTTGGGTAATCTGTATTTATTTCACCTTGCATGTTCTAGCTTAGAAGATTACTGTCATATAAAGAAAGATTTGATATGGCATGCATTATCATTGAGGAAGGCAATCCACAAGGGAATTCACTTACAGGTTGTCATTGAGATTCGTGGATCTCTTATCAGTTGTCTTGCTCTCAATAGTCTCTAAAGAATGCAGACAGTGTATATTAGAAGTGCCTACTCATGATGGCTAATGGCCTGATGAACCCGTAGATAAGTGAGAAAGGACACTGCAGACCCTTGGTCATGTGACCATGATTAGAAACTCAAACTCTGTGAAGCCACCCAGCATTACGACAGAATCTCGTGACATATTTGTAGACCAGGCAAAGATAAAAATTCTAAATTTAAAGTGCTGTTTCTATTGAATATGTATTATTTTCACAAAAAGTTAAAAAATCATATTCAGGCCATTAAGTCAGGGCTGTCTGAATAGTGATAAGGGCCTTGACTTTGTCCTTAGGCAGACCTAGGTTTGAATTTATTTCTACTGTGTGATTGAAGGAATTTATTTGGATAACTCTCACCTTCATAACTTTTCCAACCATAAATTAGGAACAATAAACAATGTATGTTTCAGAAAATCTTCATAAGACTATGGCAAGTAAAAAAACATCAAATATTCAACACAATCATTTACAATCTCTATAATAGTATAGCTGTATATGCAATTGGAAATAGACAGATTTAGCATAGTATTAACACTGCATGTTGCCATTTTTGCTTAAACCCTGGGGTATCTGGTTTTGTCTGATCCAACTATCTTTGTGAAAGTAATTAAAAAAATAATGTTTTGTGTCACAGAACAGGAGCCAGCATTCTAATTAGATTTACTACACAGAGATATGGTTCAAATAGGACTACTAGAATTCATGGAACACTAAAACTATGAAAAAATTACTTTTTGTATTAAAAGACACTTAAGGTCATGCTCAACTTCCTTAGCGATTAGGGAAATGCAAATCAAGACAACTTTAAGATACCATCTTACACCTGTCAGAATGGCTAAAA
>NC_022016.1:1089157-1095162 GCF_000317375.1 Microtus ochrogaster
GGAAATGGGAGGCGGTGGCGGGGAAGAGACAGAAATCTTTAATAAATAAATAAATTAAAAAAAATTACAGAAACCAGTTAGTTTGTCAGTTTGCAAATAGATTTAGCAGTACTCATCACTCTGAGTAGATAAAATGTTCTTTCATAGTGGATGAATGGTCTATAACACTGTAATAAGATACTGATCTTTACAAATGTTTAATCAGTTTTATTTTTGTACAGTATTGGTGAACTAAGTATTTTGCTGTCCCGTTTTTGTAAATCAGATGAAATTATAAAAGAGGATTCTGACTGGAGGTATTTTATACATATGTATATATGTTGTACAAATAAAAATAATAAATGATAAAGATAAAAAGAAAATAACTTATTATTGGTCTATAAAAGAAATTAGGAATGATTTCTGTTCAAATAAGAATAATTGATTTATTGATTCTTTATGAAGATAATTTGTTTTCTATGTTTATTCTAACTGTTAACTTTTTCATTCAATTGTCTTTTTTTTTGAGTTAGAGGGTTTTTATTTTTTTAAATTTGGAAAATGACAGATGATGGTATTTTTATTGAGCTCTACATTTTTCTCTTAAATGCTGGGTGGAACGACAATTAAAATATTTGAACTATTTTCTTTATTTGATGGAGATATAATATACATTGTAAATATGTAATATTTAAGAAAATTAAGCTGTTACAGATGGCAAAAAGAAAGCATTTGATAGAGTCTTCCAGGACCAATGATTGAGGTAACATTTTGTCCTACAGAAACACACTTTATTTATATATCAGGGGCCTTATATGTACAACCTGTTAACACAGCTCCGTATTGAAGATGATCAAACTGAAGGTCGGAGAATAAACATTTTACAGTGATGTAGCAAACATTTGATTCTGAGTTTGTGTTAGCTTTCACAGGTGCTTTTTGTACTCCAAGTATTTTCACAGCTTGTTACAGCAGGGAAGAGTCAGCCAAAAGAAGCAGAGGGTGATCACAGCAGAGAAATTAATTTCAAGTTGCCTTAGTCATTGCTTTCAGACTCCAAAGCACTGACATGGATTAGCAACCTGTCCACTTCCTCTGAGAGGAACCACTAGTCATGCTTGTTGGTGACTAGGGTTGCACCCCCACAGCCTCTGCCAGTCTCACCATTAGACAGCATGGAAAAAAATTTGCAGCCAAGTGTCTGGCCATTCTGAGTCCCATCTATGTCAATCGTGTAATTTATGGATGTACTTTTCCTGTACTGGAAAGAAGATGCACAGGACCTTTGGAAATTATTCAATTTCTCTCAAGGAAACACATTTGGTGAAATTATTGTAAATGCATCTGTGTAATAGGTGCTCAACCTCAACAAATATGTCATGCAATTATAGCAAAGATGAGACAGTGACAACCGGTTAGCATCAATCATTTTGCAGATCAATAATAGCCATGTAACACACAATCAAACCTAATCAACACCCTGTGATTAAGGAACAGAGCTTTTGTTGCCTGCTCACAGGGTTGCAGTCCTTGGAAAAAATTGGCCTAGAGTCCTAGAGGTGAAACTGGAGGTGGAAACAAGATCTATGGACATTAGAATTGACCAGATTTGGATCAGATCCTAGAAATAACAACTTTCAAGTTGTGTATTCATTTTTATAGCTTTGATAGTGATCAAGACTGTTTGCACACACTTTTGGTACTGTGCACTAAGCTTAGTATTTTGTCTGTACTCTTATCATTTCTCTATTGTTGCATATGGGGTGTGTCTTCCAGTGGAACCTCTTTACAAGGAGACTGAGTCTCAAGAATAGGTGACTTACTGAAGATGAAAAGCCCCTGGCCCCATGCTGGTCTCAAAACCACTCAGGAAGCCTTAGTGTGTATTTACTTATTTTTGTATTTTTAGATGGATAACATTGAGATTCACACTCACACAGCTGTTATTGTGGTGATAACGTGAAGAATGTGTTAAGTATTCTCATTTATTTTTATACTTTCTTGTCAACTGAAGTCCTCTCGTTTTATAACAGATTCTCTCAAAAATATCTTCCTCTTACATAATATCTGCATACGTCCTTCTCCTCATATACTGTAGCCTTTAATAACCACCACTGTACTCTGTGCTTCATGAGATCAACACCTTCAGATTCTACATGAGCCAGATCATGTGGTACTGATTCTTTTGTGTCCAGCTTATTTCCCTTAGAAACATTCCTAATTCCATCCACATTGCTGTAATGACATGATTTTATTAATACTTTCTAAATTTACTCTATTGTATTCCTTTCATTCATTCTTCTTTTGGTGACCACTTAGTTTTTTCTTATATCTTGCTATTGCAAACAGTGCTAGAATTAGCCTGAAAAGAAAAATATCTTTTAGAACACGCATTTCAATATTTGTGGATATATATTCAATATTGGGATTGTTACATCATAGGATAATTTCATGTTTAAATTTTTGAGACACCTCCATACTTACTTTCATAATAGTTGTAATAATTCACATTCCTAATAAAAGTATACTGAACTTATTCTGCAAAACTTCTAAAAGTTGATAAATGTTTGGGCCTCACTTATTGCCATCATCAGAATCATAATTATTTTTCACAATAATTTTAATAAGATAAAGAAAACACACGGAAGAGTTCACAATAAAATGTAGCACTCTGCAATTCACAAGGCAAATGTGTCTATGTATGGAGCATGGTACAAGATGGGACTTTTCCGTATCTGCAAAGCATCTTGTGCTACTCTCAGTTACTCCCACTTTATTTGGTCTTCATATAATCATCATCCTGGTTTTCAACCATTGACATTCATTTTCCCTGTCTTATATTTTTTATCCGTGGAGTCATATAGTTGACATACATGTGTGCCTAAGTTTACCTTATACTAAGGCTCATTACTTCTACAGTATTGTAATCCTGGTTTGCTTATTCTTGTAGTAGAGTAGTTCATGGTACAGAATGCCCCAAAATTCATTTATCATGACTTTTTCATTTGTTTATTGCAAATGATAATACTGCTGGTATTTTTATATGAAAAATTCCATATCAAAATTATATGTATACTTTTGAAGCTACACAGGATATAAGAGAACTGCCAGGGAGAGGGCACAGTTTTGTTTCATGTATGAAGTTATCCTCTTACATCCACCTCAGAAACAGCAATTCCATGCTTTAGTAGGGATGGCTCTGGTCTCTCACAAGAAAGAACAGCACTCTATGATTTGGAAAGAGCAAAGTGAGAGGTATCTAGGTTAAATGGTGCAATGATCACAGGGAATCAGGAGAAACAGCATGTCTTATCCTTAGACAAAAAGAAGTTATCATCTCCAGGAATGAACAGGCCTGTCTGCCTTTGTCTCTTACATATCTCTGATGGATATCAGCTCCTGATGTTTCCTTTCTCATGGACTGTCTCCTTTCTCTTTGCCTTGTGTATCTTCTTTGTATGTCCATCCTTTGGTCTTTTTCATTTCTCCTTCCTAGAATTCTGTAATGAACTTACCAAATTTTTGTTTTTACAGAACTTTAGCTTGCAGTGGCTCTGTTCTGGTCCTTAAATTTGTCTTGAATGAAACTTTCTGGACTTTTACAATCCCTGTGTATTTTCAACTTTCCTGTAATTTCTTTATTCTAGTTACCAATATCACCACTGTGACTTAGAAAACATTTTAGTGTTACTCATAAAGTCAATAGTTGAACACTGGCACATAGAAGGGTACCTTGTGTGCAAAGAATCCAATTCTGACATAATCAGTTGATAATGAAAGAGGATTGATGCCACATGATCCTTAAATTGATGTTTGACTACAAGACAGAAAAAAAAGTCTTTAAAGATTGAGTATAAGAGACAATGAAAGATGGGCAAGACCTTCTGAATATGTAGTCTTAACATTTAAAATTCACTTGTTAGATAACTAGGGATCTTTTCTCAGAAGTTGAAAGTTTTTTTTTAAGGCTCTGGATACTCAATACATGACTTCCACAAGCATTTTTAATAAATTAATCTATTTCTTTGTTTTATCTCTGTAATAATTTTGGTCTCTTTACCTGGCCCTAAACTTGAAAATTTGCTCTTTTAATCTTCAGCAAATATTTTCTGCACATCTCTGTTGTTCAAGGTACTGTCTTATATACTGGTTATTTGATAATTAATAAATTAGGCAAAACCACTCTTGTGGCCTGTATAACAACTACCAGGAAGAATAATAAAGCCAGGGTCTTTTTCTTTTGTGCTTACTGTGCAGCTTGTATTTTTTCACCAAGTTAAGTATCCTCTCTTCTGCCCATGCTGTTCTGTGATCTACAGATGCTGGAGGTATATACACTGAGATGTTACAAAATAGACTGAGTGATATTGAGGCTGTTTCTGAGATTTGACCAACTGGGGCAAATCTTTTCTGGACATCTAATGAAATATTCCATAGTAACCGTTCAGGAAACTGGGTTCATAGGAAACAAATGATAAGATCAAAGCATAGGTAATGAGAGCAAAATTCCATCAAGAAACCTGAGATGTCATATGTTAAAGGTACTAAATGAAAGTAAAGGAAGAGCAATGTGGAGAAAGTATGCCCTACAATTTTTAATAACTTTTTTGGATGTGGTGGTGGTAGTGGTTCATCCTATGCCATTCGTCTGTTAGTAGATATACTATGTATTACTACGAATACATACAATTTGATTGGAAAAATGGGAAGGTGATTTTGAGGAAATCACACAATTGCTAACTGTGGAAAAGACTTTATTTCATAAATACTGGGAGTGAAGGGCAACATACATAAGGATCAGACCAACATACACAATGGATAGACATTGAGAAAATGTCTGTTAATAGTATATAGAAGGACTCTTGGATGAAGGAAATCCTATAAACCTAAAAACTGTGATGAAGAATTCAGTTCTTCTTGATCAACTATAAAACAGAACTCACTTTTAGCAAAAACCTATAAATGCAAACAATGTAGTTAAGTATTGATGTGTCATAGTTGCTTTAGAAAATAATTCATTTTGAAAAAAAAACCACGTAAATGCAAAGCATGTGGCAAAGCCCTCAGATATTCTGATTCCTTTTACACACACACACACACACACACACACACACACACACACACACTGACTTTGGACAGAAACCTTAAGAATGTTTAAAAAGTAATAAACCCTTCAGAAATTAGTTGTTTCTTCAACTCCTTGAAAGAACTCATAGTGGAGAAAGCCCCCATGGCTGTAAAAGAATATATTAAGGCCTTTAGATGTTCCAGTTCCCTTCACAGACATCAAAGAACCGATATTGGAAAGAAACCTGATCTGACTGAGGAATGTAGGGTACCTTCAATGTCCTGGTTTCTTTTAAAGACATGAAAGACTTTATGATAAAGAAAACCCCTATAAGGAATGACACAACCTCTCAGATGGCCCAGTTCTTTTTAAAACATGGAAGAGAAAGGCTGTCTCCATCCTGTAGGAAAGGATTGTTGTTGTAACACATGTGCTAAATCTTGCTTGATCCAGTGTGTTTGAATACAAGCGAACTCATTCTAGATATAGTCACTGTGAATGAACATAATATGAGATTTTCTTTTTCTCATATCCACTCTAGGACCCATGTTAATCATCATTGGGAAATGTTTTATAGATATACAGATATGTACTTGATAGAGGTCCTAGCATTTCAGAAATCATAGGAAGTATTTCTATTTTAGTAATTATGCTAAAAGTCCCTGGAGAATTCCCAATGAAAATAAATCCTATGTTGTAAGGAACTTTGAAAGTCTTATGCAAGTTAATTCTTATATCATGCTTTACGTTTTATAACAATTATGTTCCTGGAATGCCACTTATAAATCCTACATTACTGGGTTATATGTATAATGTGTGTGTCATTGACTTACTTATCCAAAACAAATGAGTTTACATATGCATCAAAGGAAATGCTGAGGTATGAATATTTTGATATGCTTCAAGGAAATGTATTGGGCTTAACAAGTGATTATTTTTAATATAATCAAATGATTTG